>NW_026867852.1:1075290-1189041 GCF_020745735.1 Hemiscyllium ocellatum
TCACAGTCTTCATTAAAAATTTCGATGAGTTCCACTTTCATGCAATGATGAGCAATGAAACGTTATCAAGCGGCCTAAAACTGTTTTGGTGCTTGTGTCCTTGGCAAGTAGTAGCCAGAATTTACATTCAGACTGACTCGACTTCATGGTCTGAGACTAAATGCTTTCTCTGTAATGCCTTTGATACCCATTATTGTTAGCGTCACCCATTTGCCTGAGTTTCTGCAAGTTTGTGAACCATTGAATATTTATGTCCATCTTTTGTTCACCCTGAAACCATGTCTCCCTGGTGTCTAAATCTCTTTTATGTCTGTGGCACAAATCAGCCCACCTTGCTGCAGAGAGTTTTTCCATTCCAAAAAAAACATAATTTACTCTTTCCTACAATTTCCTGTCACAAATCGATTCGCTGATGTACAGTTTTCATTAAAATTTGTCCCTTCCTGTTCCTATCTTCTTGCCTTCAGACACATCCACATGCTGTTCACATGCGTCATCTTTTCTATTTGGATTTGGAAAGCTCCTTTCATCTGAACCCTCTGTCAGTTTCAAGCCCTGTCCATAAACCTACCGACATGATTGGCCAGGATACTGTTCCCAGCTCAGCTCCGGTGGGACCCCATCTTAATGGATTTTATTTTGAAATCAGGTATGGGATGTGGGTGTCTCTGGCTGACCAGCCTTTCTTGCCCAGCCCTAGCTGCCCTTACGCTGAGTAACTTGCTCGGCCATTTCAGAGGGTAATTGAGAGACAATCACTTTGCTGTGACTATGTCGTGCAGACCACGTGAGAATGGGCAGATGTCCTTCTCTGAATAACAAGTGTTTGGATTTATTGTACATCAGTAATGGTATTTCTAGATTGTCAATTACTATTTTTAACATAATTTATTTCAAATCCACCATTTCAGACGATGTGGTTCAAACCTGCCTCTCCAGAACATTAGCTGAGGTTTGGGATACATTCTCTAGCAACAATATCACTCGGACATTACTTTGTCTGCTCACAGGCTGTTTATCCCTGAACACTGATACCAATGTGTCATGAAGCTAAACCTGTTTTTCCTTCATGATTGATACTGATTTCTTCCTGCACTCTGATGATATCACTCAGTCTCTCTCCATGTGGTATGCCTCACTGTGTGGGTCTAATTGCTGCTCCTGTCAGCGTCTCTCACTCTTGTAGCTACTCCAGATCCTGAGCCACAGAATTCTCCACTCCAGAGAGACGCACAGGCCAGGGATGGAGACTGGGATTTTCCAGATCTCTGTGGGACACGGTACTATCCTCCATGTGTGACCCTCATTCATCAGTCTAAGTTCCCATTCTGTCTATTTCTCTGTCTCCTGTAGGAACTCAGGAATTTTCTGACTCAATAGATTTCCCAGCAGTTGGGTGTCTTATCCATCACCACATTGAAGATAGTTGGTCAGCCAGAGAGGCAAAGGGCAGAGAGATCTGGAGCCTTCAATAAATCCTGCAGTGAGGTAAGATCACTCACCATGCACAGAGCAGAGAGCAGCGAGAGGACTCCAAACATCAGCTAACAGTGCTGGAGGTGGAGCAGTGTACAAACACACCAGGTTCAATCACCACGTCTACTGTAAGTTTTGTTGTTCTGAGACAGTATCGGGAGTGTCACAGTTATCAATCCAGACGTGTGCTGTCTTAGTGAGCACCAGCATAACAGAGGGGAAAGCAGACTTCCCATGAGTGAGTGGTAATGCTGCCTCGGATCTTTATGTTCTGTGTTCCCCCTCCAACACTGTACATATACCATGTCTCGTGGACCAGTGTCTTCAATAATTTGTAACTCCTATAACAGTTCCTGTCCCTGTAACCTCCATTTCCCTATGGTCCCTCCCCATATTTAAAATGTACTGTATTTCAAACTATTATCCCTACCTCTCTAACTTTCTTCAGTGTCTACATCATGCTTTATCTCTATAGTCTCCTCCTCCAATAATTAGAGACAGAGGCATGCAGCATGGAAACGGTTCCTTCCATCCAACTCGTCCATGCTGATCACTGTTCATGAGCGAGTCGCATTTGCATGTGTTTGGTCCACATCCCGTCAAACCTTCTCTTCGCCATGTATCTGCCCAAATGTCTTTTCCATGTTGGAATTTTACTTTTCTCTACCCCTTCCCCAGACACTCATTCCATACGTGCACCATCCTTTGTGTGGAAATGTTCTCCTCTGGTCGCTTTTAAGTATTTCCCCTCTCACCTCATATTTCTGCCCTCTAGTTATGGCTTCCCCTAACCTGAAGTACAGACCTTCACTATTCGCCCGACGTATACTCCTCATGGTTTTATAAACATTTATAAGGTCACCCCTCAGCCACCTCCGCCCAAGGGAAATACAAAGGACCGTGATACAAATATCTCTGCCACGGTCCCCGCTGTGCCTTTGCCACATTGTTGTGGGATACACGTGTTCAGCACTTGGGCGTTCTCTACCTTTATGTTCTAAGATCTCCAGCACCACCTCTTCTGTAATGGGGACTCTTTACAAACCATCACTGTTTCTTTCCCTTTGTTTCCTAGTCTTTGTCCACAGTATGTTCTGACATGGAGTATTCATTTCAGGTCGTGCCCATCTCCTGTGGTTCTAAGTATGGATGACCTTCTTGATCTTTGATGGCCCCTCTTGTCTCTCTAGTTGCTTTTTTGTACTTGTATGCTGTAGAATCTCTTTGCATTCTACTTAACCTCATCTGCGAAAGCTAGCTCATCGCCCTGTTTTTCTTTCCAGTTTCTCCAACCTCTCTGTTTCTGTCAAACCCTCCAGTGTCAGTAACATCTCTGTCAACCTTTGCTCCTTTTGCAGTTTTGGAAAATGCTTCCTGAAGCAGGAGGATCAGAATTCTACACAATACTCCAACTGGAGACACAGCAATGTCTTGTACAGCCGTATCATGATGTACCAACTCAGGTACTCAATGCTCTGATCCATGAGGGCAAGTGTGCCTAATCCCCGCCCTGTCCACCTGTGACGCCACTTCCACGGAACAATGTAGCTGCACCCCTTGGTCACTCTCCGTTCGACAACACTGCCTAGAGCACTGCCATTAACTGTGTTAGTCCTCCCTGTTTTATCTTAACAAAATCCAACACCTGAATTCAACTCCCATCTTTCATTTCTTGACCCACTGGCTCAGTTGATTAAGATCACCTTTGATAACTGTATTCACTGCCAACTATAACAAGTATTTTACTATCCACAAACTTGCAAACAGTAATTCATATATTCTCGTTTATGTCAATAATGTACATGTGTGGGCCCTGCACCGATCCTTATGGCACACCGGTGCTCAGAGGCCCCCAGTCTGCACAACAACCCTTTCCCAAAATCCTCTGTCTCCTACTGTTAAGCCAATTTTGTCTCGCTTTCCCTGATCACATGTAATCTAAACTTACTAACCAGTGCACCACGATAAACTCTGTCAAAGGCCTTGCTGAAGTCAGTATAGACAACGTGCACTACTCTGCCTTCATCCATCTCCTTGGTCACCTCTTCAACAAACTCTATCAAGTTTGAGAGACAATTCTCTGTACGCGCAAAGCGGTGCTGACTATCTCTAATCAATCGTTGCCTTTCCAAATGCATGTAACTCCTGTACCGCGGAATCGCTTCCAACAACATTGGCACCACTGACATCAAGCTAATTGGTGTTTATGTCCGTGGCTTTCCCTCGCAGCCTTTCCTAAATACTGGCACAACATTAGCGACCCTCCCGCTCCCAGCTCACCACTGTGGTTGTCAGTGATACAAATATTTTTGTAAGTTTCTTCCCTACCTTACCCCAATGTCCTGGGATGTACTTGATTAGTTCCCAGGAAGTTGTCTAATTTTAATGCGTTTTAAAACCTTCAGCACCTCCTGTTCTCCGATGTGGACTCTTTGAATACATCACTGTTTATTTCCCTGCTTCCCCAGTGGTTTTTTTCCACAGTAAGTTCTGACTTGAAATTTTTGTTTCAGACCGCACCTATTTCCTGTGGGTTTACACATGGATGGCTTCATTGATCTTTATGGATTCACGTCCTGTCTCGAGTTAATCTTCTGTTGTTAATATACTTGTAGAATCTCTTTGGATTTACCCGAACCTTATCTGCCAAAGCTCTGTCAGTTCCCCTTGGGCCCTCATGATTTCCCTCTGAAGAATATTACTACACCCACAATGTTCTTCAAGGGATTGACATAATCCAGCTGGCTGTATATGAAATGAGCCCCCTTTTGTCTTGACCAGAACCTCAATATTCCCAGTCATCCAATTTTTCCCACTTGTGTCAGCATTGTTCTTCACACTAACAGGAATATGCTGCCCCTGAAATCTTAATTTATCTCTCTTTTGAAAGAATCCCACTTGCCCGACGTCCCTTTACTTCCAAATAGCCTCCATGAATCAACTTTTGGACAGTCTTGCCTAATACCTTCTGGACTGGGGCAAGGCCATTTTTGCTCTTTAACTTGTGGACCAGGCCTGTCCTTTTCCATTGCTATTTTCAAACTAATAGATTTGTGGTGACTTTGCCAAAGTGCTCCCCATAAACACTTCAGCCCCTTTCTCGCCCTTGTTTCCCGAAGGGAGGTCAGGTTTCATCCCTTTCTCCAGTCGGACCAGTTACATACTGACTGAGACAGTTTTCTTGAACACACTGAACAAATCCCTCCCATCCAATCTGTGAACATTATGGCAGTCCCAGTCTAGGTTTAAAATGTGTTCATCGGGATGAAGGGGGGCTTATGCTCGAAACGTCGAATTTCCTATTCCTGAGATGCTGCCTAACCTGCTGTGCTTTTACCAGCAACACATTTTCAGCTGTGATCTCCAGCATCTGCAGACCTCATTTTTTACCCAGTCTAGGTTTAGAAAGTTAAACTCCCGGACCATTACAACCCTATTTTTCTTACAGATATCAGATCTCCGACGTATTTGCTGCTCAATTTCCCGCTGAGTACTGCGGGCCTGTAATACAGTCATATCAAACTGATTATTCATTCTTATTTTTCAGTTCTACTAATACAGCTTCACTGGGTGATCCCCAGGAATATCCTCTCTCAGTGCTGCAGTGATGTTTTCACTTATCAAAAACTCCACTCCCCCTACTCTCTTGCCTCCCCTTCTATCCTTCCTGTTGAATCTGTCCTCTGGAACAATGATCTGCGACTCCTGTCCCTCCCTCAGCTGTGTTTCTGTAATTGCTGTGATTTCCTAGTCCCATGTTCCCATCCATGCCGTGTGTTCATCTGCCTTACCTGTCAGGCATTTCACATCAAAGTAAATGCAGTTTAATTGATGCATATTCCCTCATTGCCGCTGTGCTCTTGCCTGTTTATCAATTGAAATTACTCTGTTGAAATTCTGTCCCAGCCTCAATCTTCAGATTGTAGCCTGAGTCCATCCCCCTCACTGTGGACAACACCCTCGCCTTTCATGCCATCTGCAAATCTAATAATGATACCTTCTGCTTTCACATCAGAGTTATTAATGCCCATAATGTACAGCAATGGCTTCTGCACAGATCCCTTTGTTACACCCACTGGACAAAGGCTTTCAATCACAAAACTAACCCTCCAACAATTTTGGATCAAATGTACCAACTTGGCTTTGATACCATGGTCTCTTCCCTTCTGGACTAGCCTTCCACGTGGGACCTTGTCAAAGGCCTTAATGAATTCCATGTAAACCATAACATTTGTACGGCCCTCATCAATATCTTCAATCGAGATTTCAAAGAAATCTCAGTTGATTTCATCAGATATTATCTTACTCTTACAAATCCATGCAGACTATCACTTATCGATCCCTGCCTTTCCAGTTATTGATCCATCCTGTCCCTCAGAATTGTTCCCAATTCCTCGCCCCCCCCACCCCCCCCCCCCCCCCCCCCACCACTGCAGTCAGACTATCTGCTCTGTAATTGCCTGGCCTATACCTACTGCCTTTCTTGAACAAAGGAACCACATTAGCTATCCTCCAGTCATTCGAAACTTCACCTGTGGCCAGAAAAGTATTAAATATATCCACCAGGGCCCCAGCAATTTCCTCCCTTACCTCCCATAGCAGCCTGGGATACATTTCATTGAGCACTGGGGAGTTCTTCACCTTTATGCCTGTGAAAATATTTAATACCTCCTCCTTATTGATCTTAACATGTTCTGGAAACTTACTATCCCTACTAAAATCCCCGGCCACAATGCCTTTCTCCTGTGTGAATACCAATGGGAAGTATTCATTTGAAGACGTCACCTACTTCCTCTGACTCCATGCACAGATTGTCCCTTTGGTTTCTCACGGGCCTCCCTCTTTCGCTGGGAATCCACTTATGCTCACGATGCTCATAAAATACCTGTGGTTTTTCCGTAATCGTATCTGCCAAACATATTTCTTGACCATTGTTTGTCCCTCATTTTCCACAAAGCCACTCGCACTCTCTATACTTGTAAAGGGCTTCACCTGATTTTATTGCACTGTATTTTCTTTATCAAAATCACGATATCACTTGATCAATATTCGTTGGACTTGATGCCTTTACTATTCACTCTTCAAGGAGCACACTGGCTCTGCATTCTCACTGCATCACTTTAAAATACTCCCCTTTCCTAACATGGACCCAATAGTTCTCCCAATATATGTTTGTCAGATCCTCTCTAATGATCGCAACACTGATGGGAGACCCAGTTGTGTGGGCGACAGGCAGGAGGTTGTGTGGCTGCAGAAGGGACTCCAGGATGGTGTGCTGCCTCCTGGGTGCCAGGCCAAGGATGTCTCTGAGCGGTTACTGAACATTCAGAAGGGGAGGGCGAACAGTAAGAGGTCGTTGTTCATATCAATCCACATGACAGGGTTAGACAAAGGGATGGGTTCCTGAGAAAGGAGTACAGGGAGTTAGGTGAGAAGTTAAAAAAGCAGGATGTTGACGTTAATGATCTCTAGATTATTCCCATTGCCACGTGCCAGTAACGATAGAAATAGAAAGAGAGGCCGGATGAATGTGTGGCTTGAGGAGCTGGTGTAGCGGACAGGACTTTCAGTCTTGTATCATTGGAGTCTCTTCTGGGGAAGAGATGTCCTGTACAAAGGGATGGTTTGCACTTGAATCAGAGGGGCACCAGTATCCCAGGGAGGAGATTTCCTCGTGTTACCCAGGAGGATTTCAATTACTTTGGAAGGGAATTGTGACTCTAAGTAAGAGAGGGACCATCGGAAAGTCAGAGGAAATTCATCAGCCATCAAGATCAAGTTACCTATTCAGGATATCCGGGGGCACAGAGAATTGAGGGAAAAGACTTCTGGTTTAAAAGGCATTTATTTCAACACACGAGGCCTGACTGGTAAGGCAGACGAGCTCAGTTCATGGATTGGCTCTGGGAACTGGGATATTACAGCCATAACAGAAACCTGGCTGAGAGAAGGGCAGGACTGGCAGCTCAGTGTTCCAGGATACAGAAGCTACAGGTGTGACAGAAGGACAAGTAAGTGAGTAAAGAGAGTTGTCATTTCGATAAGGAAGGACATAACAACAGTGCTTCGGGACAATACTGTTAAGCAGTCATCAAATGAGTCCATATATTTAAAAGTTAGAAACAAAAAGTGGTGATCAGTCTGCTGGGATTGTGTTCTAGACCCTCAAATAGCCAGCGGGTATGAGAGGGGCAAATGTGTAATGAGATTGCATGTACCTATAAAAATAATAAAGTAGTATTGGTTGGAGATTTTAACTTCCCTGGATTGACTGGGTCACCCAGAGTGTAAAAGGCCCGTAATGAGTGGAATTTTTCAAAAATGTCTAAGTAAGTTTCCTAAACCAAGACGTAGAGGGTTCTACTCTACTCAGGCGGATGCAACACTGGACGTCCCCTCAGGAACCGAGGTCAGGCAAGTGACTTAAGTATCATTCGGAGAGCACATTACATCCAGTGACCACAACTGCCTTTGTTTTAACATACTAATGGAAAAGATCAGACAGGTTGACAGATTTAGGTCTTAAACTGGAACTGGGTCAATATTGGGGCCATCCAGCAGGATCGAGCAGGGGTTGATTCGGTGATGGTAAAAATCATACAACACCAGGTTTTAGTTGAGATGGTTTACAGAGGGACCTCGATTATCTGAACGTGATGGGTGGGTGATGTTTTCGGATAATTGATTATCTGGTTAATCGATTAAATGCCTTTCCTTTTGGGGCTCAAAGTTTTCTGTCCAGTCTGCACCCTGTTCAGGTGACGAGGCAACAGCAAGCCATGAGCGAGGCCACACACCCTGCCAGACCCCCAAACAAACCCGCTCGCCTCCAAACACATCCAACACCACCCTCACCTGCCCCTTAATGTCGCCAACCCAACTGCCCCAAACCCACCCAACAGTGACCCCAGCCCCCAAAATCTTCTGACACCACCCTCCACCCGCCGCCTGCCCCCACTTCCTAAACACCTTCGACATCACCCTCAGCCCGTCCACAAACCCGTCGAACACCGCACCCTGCCCACCACACCGACCGTCCAATCCATGTCCACGCCTGTGTCCCCGGCCCCCTGCCCCCGTTCATCCCCTCCCCCTGCTGGGCAGCTGGAGTGGACACCAACAGTAAGATATCTACTGCCTTTGGTGGGGTAAGTCTTCAAATAGCACACATGCACATGCACACACATGATCAGACAGCCACCCACAACTTTTTACTGCAACATTTCCGCCCTGTACAGGACACTGTTCTAGAAAGTATATGGGGAAGGGGGGAGGGGTTTAGGATTCACCCCATATAGAACTACAGGGGAATTGTGGGGAGAGGGAGAGAGGGTGGGAGGTCAGTTATTTGGAGATGGTATCTGGGCTCGATGTCCAGGCCTGTCCTCGGCAGCATTTCAGTCAGCTGAAACCTGTTTTAATCAGTGTAAACAAAAAAAAAATCAGGGTTGAAACTGCTCTTTGATGTAATGATTCTATCGGGACGTCGAGATCTCCTTTGGATAATCTGATATTAGGTTAATTGATATTTGGATAATCGAGCTCCCTCTGTATTTGAAAGTGCGAGATTTGGAAGCGCTAGTTGTCATTTTAAAAGATGAAAGACTTAATCTAAGCTTGTTTAACATTATCATTCCATGACACTGCATTCCTGTTGCTATAAATTCGGTGCCTTAGGATTGTGCTCCACATCCATCTGATGAAGAAGCAGTGCTTCGAAAGCTAGTGCTTGCAAATGAACCTGCTGGCCTATAACCTGGTGTTGTGTGATTATTAACTTTGCCCACCTCAGTCCAACACCGGCATGTCCAAATCAGAACGAAACACGATTGGGTCAGTCTGTTTGAATGAAAATGAATGACTGGCAAATGGAAGTGTGATCTCAAGAATCCAGTATGTCCCTGTTAGGGTGAAGGGAAAAGCTGGCAGGTTTAGGAATCCCTAGCCAGTGAGAGGTGTCATCACTTGGTTCAGGAAAAAGAGGAAGGCATACATTGTCTTTAATATTTCCGTATCTATGTAGCCTCTTACAGTCCGAAAGACATGATCAATCTGGGGAAACACAAAAGGCCTCTCAGATCCCTGCAGAACACCCAACCTGCAGAACGAAACCGAAATCATGTGACTTTCAGTTCCTATAAGACTCATTATCTGTGTAACATCCTCCCATCACTAGCACCCCAATATTAATGTCATCTCCTCAAGCCTCTCTATCCACTTCTCATCTCCATAACCTTCTCCAGCACTTACACCTCTATCTGTGTAAACGCCACCCTCCCCAACAACCCTTCCCACTTTTACCATTCTGGAGGAGATTACTAATGCTCCCTTATCTGTGAACCTGTCTCCAACCAAAATTACTGCCCTCTGGAAAATCTGTCAGACTCCACACCCTCCGTATCTAACGAATCTGCAGAACCTAAACCTTCCTGTGTCTATAAACATCATCCACGACTACCATCCATATCTCTGTTTGGTCCTCCAGTCGACACAACCCACTTTCTCTCTTAACGTCTCCATTAACCTAAACCACTCCTGTCTGTGTAAACCACTCCATCCTACCAACATTCTTATCTGTGTATACTGTTCCATCCATCCCAACCTCGCCATCTCCATGAACTCCTGTAGGCCTTACAGCTCTCCACATTTCTGGAACACACCGTGGCTCTATAGTCCTCCCTCTCTGTGAAACACCTCCAGTCCCCACCACCCTCCCTGCTCCAGATCAGGTCATTGGTGTTTCTGTTACCTCTGGCACTCCGAGCAAACCTTCCCAGTTGTATCTACCATTCAGATCCCATCCTCTCAAGCCTCCCGAAACACCTTCCTGCCATTGTGACCCTCCCTATTTAGAACATAGAACAGTACAGCACAGCTCAGGCCCTTCGGCCCTTGATAATGTGCTGATCTTTTATCATACTCTAAGATCAAACCAACTTGCAGACAACTCAAAGTAGAAAAGAACAAAGAAAATCCCAGCTCAGGAACAGGCCCTTTGGTCCTCCACGCCTGTGCCGATCCAGATCCTCTGCCTAAACCTGCTGCCTATTTTCTAAGGATTTGTATCCTTTTGCTCCCTGCCCATTCATGAATCTAAAAGGACCTCATTGTTCCCGCCTCTACCACCTCCGCTGGCCACATGTTCCAGGCCCCTACCACCCTCAGCATAAAGACCGTTCCACGGTTATCTGCCCTAAACCTTTCCCCTCTCAATTTGTGTTTGTGACCCCAGTAACTGCGTTCCACACTCTGGGGAAAAACGCTTCTTGCTATCCACCATGTCTATACATCTCATGAATTTGTAGACATCAATCAGGTCCTCAGTCAACCTTTGTCTTTCTAATAAAATTATTCCGAATCTATTCAACCTCTCTTTATAGCTGGTCCCTTCCATACCAGATAACGTCTGTGTGAACTTCCTCTTCACCCTCTCCAAAGCATCTACATCCTTTTGGTAATGTGGTGATCAGAACTGTATGTATCATTCCAAATGTGGCCGAAACAAAATCAAATACAACTGTAACATGACCTGCCAACTCTTTTACTCTACGGCCCGTCCAATGAAGGAAAGCATGCTGTATGCCACCTTAATCACTTTACTGACCTGCGTTGCCACCTTCAAGGAACAATGGACCTGAAAATCCAGATCTCTATGTACGTCAATTTTCCCCAGGACTTTTCCATTTAGCTTGCTATTGAATTGAATATTCTGAAATGCATCACCTCGCATTTGCCTGGAGTGAACTCCCCATCTGCCATTTCTCTGCCCATCTCTCCAATCGATCTATACACTTCTGTATTCTTTGACTGTCCCCATCACTATCTACTGCTCCACCAATCTTCCGGTCATCTGCAAACTTGCTAATCCGGCAATTGATACCTTCCTCCAAATCATTTATGTATATCACAAGCAACAGGGGAGGGACCCAGCACGGAACCTCGTGGAACACCACAGGTCTCCATTTTGAGAAATTCATTTTACTATAATCCATCTGCGTTTCCAAAAATTAATTAAATTTCCCTAATGTAACTCTCTCTACCACCAACGCTGGTGGTGAATTCCACACACCCACGACTCTCCGTGTAACTCTGACATCTCCCATAAACCTTCCTCCAAGTACCTTAAAATTATGCCCCACCATTATAGCCATTTTCACAATAGGAACATTCTCGGGCCACCCACTCTATGTATGCCTCTCATCAGCTCGTACACATCTATCAAGTCAGGTCTCATCCTCTTCAATTCCAATGATAGAAGCCCTGGCTTCCCCAACATTTCTTCATTAGACCTGTCCTCAAATCCAGAAATCATCCTGATAAATCTTTTCTGCACCCTCTCCACATTTTTCCTATAATGAGGTGACCAGAACATAACACAATATTCCAAGAGTTGACTAACCAGGGCTATGTGGAGCTGCAGCACAACCTCAATGGTCGTCAAGTCAATCCCCCTGCTAAGGAAAACTAACACATTACACGCCTTCTTCCCACCCTATCAACTTGGCTGACATCTTTGAAGGATCTATGAACGTGGACCCCAAGATTCTTGTGTTACTCCGCACTATCAGGAATCCTGCCTTTAACTCAGTAGAGGTTTTCAGCAGAATCCTTCAATCTGAATCCCTCCCTATTTTGGTACCTTCCCCCAGTCCCCACAAAACCCATAAACTGTGAAACGTCTTCCAGTCCCTACAATCCTCTTTAGCTCTGTAACCTCCTTTATTGGCGTGAGTACTAAAAATTACCGAAGCCAATTTTAGTCACTTCAATATTACTAATAAAAGCAAAATCCTCCTGTCCTGATATCCCTCCCTAACTCTGTAAACACCACCATACTCCAGTGCCCTTCTGGGGAATATTGCATAGGAAGGAAGAGTTGTCGAGTCTGGGCCATGTTACGGAGGTAGGAACGGCTGCAGTAAATGGAGGATGGTACAAATGTAGGAGGGGAATGAAGATCCTTCAGGAGGTTAGCGGTAGTGGGATTTGTATAACCTGCAGGATGGGATCGAGAATGGGTGTGGGACATGAAGGATGAATTAGTGTGAGTGTTTGATTTGTTTTTGATTAGATGATTAGGCCGATCTTATTGAATAATTTTGGAGTTGTTTACCAGAATATCCATGCACAATTTCAGATTTCCAGGCTGGGAGATGTGAGTTCAGATGGGAATGTATTTGCTCATTCTGTCTGTGTGCCTGACAGTGTCCTGGTGCTGCTCTGGGAGAAAGCACTCACCGTGCAGGTGGTGATCTCCAGATCTACAGGACTGATCAAAGCTCACCTCATCAAAGCCTTCGTTTAGAATGTTCTCTATTTTCTCATTATTTTCAAGAAACAGTTTTGTGAGATGCAGAAATTGAGGAGTTTGCATTTTGAGGGAATGAAATCTTCATCATTGGAAGATGGGAAGCCTGCAAAAATGAGATAACGGATTTCCAGAGACAGTATATGATATTCCAGTTAGGATGGAAGGAAATGCTGATGGGTGTTGGAAATTCTGGATGACTAGAGAACAGAGGTTTCGGTTAAGAAAGAGAAGGAAGCATTTGTCAGGTATAGATACGATAAGTCAAGTGAATTCTCAGACTATAAAGCAAGGAGGAGTATACTTAAAGGGAAATCAGGAGGATAAAAAGGGGACATGAGATAGCTTTGGCAAACAGCGTGAAGAAAAATCCAATGGGTTTTTATAAATGCATAAAGGACAAGAGGGTAACTAGGGAGAAAATAGGGCCCCTCAAAGATTAGCAGGGCAGCCTTTGTGTGCAGCCACAGGAGTAGGGGCAATACTAAACGACTGTTTTACATCAGAGTTTACAGGCCCGAAGGAAATGGAAGATATAGAATGTGGGGAAATAGACAGTGACATCTTGAAAAACGTCCATATTAAAGCGGAGGAGGTGCTGTATGGCTTGAAACTCATAAAAGCAGATAAATCCCCAGGATCTGATCAGGTGTTCATTGGAACTCTGTGAGAAGATAGGGAACTGATCGATGGGGCCCTTGCTGAGAAATTTGTATCACCGATCATCACAGGTGAAGTGCTGGAAGTTTGGAGGTTGGCTAACCATTTAAGAAAGGTGGTCAGGGAAAGCGAGGGAACTATGGACCTGTGAGCCTGACATCAGTAGTGGGTAAATTGTTGAAGGAAATCCTGCGAGATAGGAGTTACATGTATTTAGAAAGGCAATGAGTGATTAGGGATAGACAGCATGGCTTTGTGTGTGGGAAATCATGAAGAAATTGTTGGCGTTTTTTGAAGAAGTAACAAAAAGGATTCATGAGGGCAGATCATTAGACGTGATCTACATGGACGTCAGTGAGGTGTTGAAAAGATTCCTCATGGAAGATCGGTTAGCAAGGTTAGATGTCATGGAATACAGGGCGACCTAGCCGTTTGGATACAGAACTGGCTCAAAGGTAGAAGACACAAGTTGGTTGAGGAGGGTTATTTTTCACACTGGAGGCCGATGGTGTGCCACAAAGTTCGGTGCTGGGCCCACTACTTTTCATCATTATCTAAATTAACGTAGGAGGTACCTTTAATAAGTTTGCAGATGACACCAAAATTTGAGATATAGTGGACAGTGAATAAGGTTACCTCAGAGTACAATGGGATATTGATCAGATGGGCGAATGGGCTGAGAAGTGACAAATGGAGTTTAATTCAGATAAATGCGAGGTGCTACATTTTGTGAAAGCAAATCTTAGCAGGATTTATACACTTAATGGCAAAGTTAGAGGGAGTGATACTGAACAAAGAGACCTTGGAGTGTAGGTTCATTTCTCCCTGAATGTGGAGTCACAGGTAGATAGGATAGTGAAGAAGGTGTTAGGTATGCTTTCCTTTGTTGGTCAGATCATTGATTATCAGAGTTTGGAGGTCATTTTGCAGCTGTACAGGTCATTCATTAGGCCACTGTTGGAATGTTGCGTGCAATTCTGGTCTCCCTCCTTTCGGAAATATGTTGTGAAACTTGAAAGCGTTCAGAAAAGATCTACAAGGATGTTGCCAGGGTTGGAGGATATGATCTATAGGGAGAGGCTGAAACGACTGGGACTGTTTTCCCTGGAGCGTCGGAGGCTAAGGTGTGACATTCTTGAGGTTTATAAAATCATAAGCGGCATGGACAGGATAAACAGATAAGGTCTTTTCCCTGAGGTGGTGGAGACCAAAGCTAGAGGGCATAGGTTTAGGGTGAGAGATGAAAGATTTAAGAGGGACCTAAGGGCAACGTTTTCACGCAGTGTGGTGTATGTATGGAATGTACTGCCAGAGGAAGTGGTGGAGGCTGGTACAATTGCAGCATTCAAAAGGCATCTGCATTGGTATATGAATAAAAAGGGTTTAGTGGGATTTGTGCCAAGTGCTGGCAGATGGGACAAGATTAGGAAAGGATAGCTGGTCGGCGTGAGCATGTTGGACTGAAGGGTCTATTTCTGTGCTGTACGTCTCTACGACACTCTGGCTCTAAATGTTTTCCACTGTTCATTTACAGCCTGGCATTTCAGACTGTTTCCCCTGTTTACCTTGGTCAGTTCTCTCTCAAAATCATGTAATTGGCTTTGTTACTGATGTTCGGATGTGCTTTATGGTCACTTTAAAATGTCATAGTCTCTTTGAATTTCAGGATAATTTCCTGGAGAATCTCGACGTGATATTTTCCTTCACTCGATTTCATCAACCAACTGTTGATCTGAGATAGTTACATTCCTAGCAAGTTGCACAATGTGTTATTCAAAGAAACTCTGACAAAAACATTCAAGGAGGATCTTGGATAATATCACTCTTGCCAATGTGTCTGACCCAGATTATGCAAAGGTTGATGTCTCCCAAAATTATCACACCACCTTTGTTACAAATTCAAATGAATTCCTGTTTAAATCAGGGATGAGCAATACTGTTGGCAGTGTAAAAACTGTTATCCTGCCTATTTTTTTGACACGTCGTAGCACCCAGAATTTGCATTCAGGATGATTCAGCTGCATAATCTGATGCCAAATGCTTTCTCTGTAATGCCTTTTTTGCCATTACTGTCAGGGTTCCCATCTTGCTTTTCCATTCTGCCTGAGATCCTGTAAGGTTGTTTACCGTTGAATATTTATGTTCCACCTTTGTTCACCCTGTAATCACGTTTCTCTGCTGACCAAATGTCATTTATCTCTATGTCACAAGTCTATTACCTTATTGCAGATATTTTGGCAATTCCGAATAAAAACATTATTATTTACTCTTTCCCATAATGTCCTGTCACAAACCGATTTGCTGATGTACAGTTTTAGTTAAACTCTGTCCCTTCCTGTTCCTTTCTGCTTGTCTTCAACCACGTTCCCATGCTGTTCCAAGGCTTCACATTTTCTCTTTGAATTTGGAAAGCTCATTTCACCTGAACCCTGTTCTTGCATCCTCTCTGCCAGTTTAAAGCCCTGTCCATAAACCTACCGACATGATTAACCAGGACACTGGTTTCAGCAGTGTTGTTTTTAATGCACTCATAGGATTTTGCTGTCTCTGGCTGGTCAGCATTTCATGCCCACTTCCAGTTGTCCGAGAGCTGAGTGGCTTGCCAGACCATTTCAGAGGGCAGTTGAGAGCTAATCCCATTGCTCTAGGTCTGGATTCATATGTAGGCCAGACCGTCTGCTTATGACAGATGTCCTTATTTATACGATATTAAGCAGTCAGATGGGTATCCCTGACACCACCATTAAATTCTGGATGAACAGGCTAGTGAGAGTAACACTAGGCCATCGCCTGGCCCACTGATAGCTCACTCATCCCTGAGTATTGATCCCATTGCAGCATGAATCAAACCCCTTCATCTTGACCGTGGTTTGATCCTGATACCTTCCTGCACTCTGGTGCTATCACTCAGTATCTCTCCATGTGGTATCTGTCACTGTGATGGTCTAATTGCTGCCGGTGACTGCACCTTTTGCAGCTACTCCAGATCCTGAGCCAAGAGAATTCTCCACTCCAGAGAGAAGCAGCAGAACAGGCCAGGGATGGAGACTGGGATATTCCAGATCTCTGTGGGACTCAGTGTCATTCTCCATGTGTTACCCTCACTACATCAGTCTGATTTACTATTCTGTCTATTTCTCTGCCTCATGTAGGTACTCAGGATATTCCTGACTCAGCAGAATTCCCAACTCCTGTCTTGTCTATCACTATTGAAGACGGTTGGTCAGCCAGAGCGATGGAGAGTGAGATCTGGAGCCTTCAATAAATCCTGCAGCGAGGTAGGATCACTCACAGTGAACAGAGCAGAGAACATTTAAGGAATGGAACTTTGGTTCAGATAAAATGACATAGGTACTGTGTTGAAGGGTGAACACAGAGCATGATGGTCCCAGGCTCAATTTCCACCCTCTTGTGAGAGGATGACTTTCAGATCGACTGTACTGAGCCTTCCTGAAACAGCATCGGGAGTTCACATTTATTCATCCATGCCTGTGATGTCATAGTGAGCATCAGGACAACAGAGGGGAAGCAGGCCTCGCTCAAGGATTTTGTATTGAAATTGAGATCTTTCTGTTCTCTCCTCTCTCACACTGTCTCTTGTCATGTGGTAGTGTCATACAGCAAGGAAACATACCTTTTGGCCCAACTCATCTACGCCAGAATTTTTAATGCTTGTAATTCCAGAAAATTTCATATTACTGTATCCTCCACTCCTCCCATAATCCTGCTGTATATTTGAAACCTACTCCAGTGTTGACATCTCTCCCTATTTGTAAATTGGTCCAGTCTCAACATGCCAAATCTCAATAATCTCATCGTGCCCTCAGTACAATGATCCCTAATTCTGTAGTTTTGCACAATACTTACAGTCTACCCCATCTCTGTAAAATCCTCCAGGCTAGACCAAAATACCTACCTGTGTACCTTCCTAAAGTCCCAAGAGAACTTGATATGACTATAACCTTCTGCAGGCAGATCACATTCCTGCCACCTAGCCTATACCACCACACAACCTCAGTAACTATCTCCGATCCCTACCGACCTCCCTATCTATATAAACACCTCCAGACACTTTTCCAGCCGCAACAGCACTCCATATCTCTGTTTGCTCCTCCACTCCCGACATTTCTCCCAGCACCGAAAACATCCTCTCTTTGTGTAATTCTGCAATTTGGGGCAGCACAGTGGCTCAGTGTTGAGCAATGGTGCCTCACAGTGCCAGTGATCCAGGTTCGATTCCAGCGTTGTGTGACTGTCTGTGTGGAGTTTGCACATTCTCCCCATGTCTGCGTTGGTTTCCTCTGGAGGCTCCGGTTTCCTCCCACAGTCCAAAGATATGCAGGTCAGGTGAATTGGCCGTTCTAAATTGCCCGTAGTGTTAGTTGCATTAATCAGAGGGAGATGGGTCTGTGTGGGTTACTCTCCAGACGGTTGGTGTGGACTTGTTCGGCCGAAGAGCTTGTTTCCATGCTGTGGGGCCTCTAATCTAAACTCTCGCTCTGTGTTCCATAATATTGTCCCTAAAGATAATCGCTTTACCTATAAACAGACCCAAACCCTCCAAACATTCGATTCCCTGGGAATTCCCACTTCTCCAACATCCCTCCTTATCTGTGTAACTTCTTCCACTCCTGAAAGCCGATGATAATGTGAAGATCTTACAGTCATCCCTATCTGCGTAATTCTCTCAGGTCCCTGTAGCACTCCCTGCAGAACCCATTCCAATGCCCGAGACTCTCCCAATCCAGTTCCTACAAGACTCAATATCTCTGTAACATCCTACTGTTGCTATCACCCATTCTGTCAATGTAAGTTCCTCTAGTCTGTCCATCCATTTTATCATCGCCATAATATTCTCCAGCTCTTACACCCCTATCTGTGTAAATGTTACACTCCCCTACAACCATCCCTAAAGTGGAAACCCCTCCAGTGTGTGCAATACTCCCTTTCTGTGTTAGTGTCTCCGGCTCCATTGCTGTTCCTGTCTCTGTAAGCTCTTGCAGATTGTCCAGCTTTCCGGTCCACATAATTTCCAGAACCTCAGCATCCGACAGCAACAAATGTTTTCATTAACTACAGCCTTCCATATCTCTGTTCGTTCTTCAATTCTATACAGCACTCTTAATCTCTGTAAATAACACAATTCCAAAAAAGAATCTCCCTGTCTGTGAAAACTTCCCCCATCCGACACTGAGGAGCCTTACTATCCTTTATATCACGTGTAGTCCCTTCAGATCTCCCTGTATCTTCCCTGACTCCATTGAATACAGCACATCTCATGTTCTAACACCTCTAGCACATATGTTACTCCTCATCTGTGATATTCTTCAGTTCCTGCAATTCTCGTTCTTTATCTCCACAGCTTCCAATCATCCTAATCAATATAAGGCTATTGATCCCCTGCCGCATGTTTAACACCTGTAGCAGCCTCCAACTCCTCAATGCATCCTGATGCTGTAACCTCTTCAAATACTACAGCTTACTGTCTTTGTCATATCTTCCAGTATCTGCAACTCTCTCGATTTCTGTAATCAACTCCTGAACAGTACTCAACATCTCTGTGAAACTAATGGGAATGCTTCAAACCTACCATCACAGCGCTCACTAGTTCTCTGAACTCCTGCAGCCCTATAACCATCATCATCTCTGGCCCCTCCAATCGAGACAATTCTCTCTTGCTGTGTGAACTGATCCAGCCCCTTCAGCTCTCCCTACCTCACTCACTCCTGCAGCTCCAACTATTGTCCATGGCAATGTGGTCCCCAGTACCACCAGTCCTGCCATCTCTACAAACTCCTGCAGCTCCAACTACCATCCCTACCCGTGTCCTCTCCATTCCCTACAACTGTCCCCATTTCTGTAAGTCCTACAGCTCCAACTACCATCCATATCTGTGTTATCTCCCGTCAGTCCAATCCTCCCTTCTCTGTAATATCCTGCAGCTCCAACTACCACTCCAATCTCTGTAATCTCCAATCCCTCCAATCCTCCCTTTCTCTATAAACTCCTGTAGCTCCAACTACCCCCCAATCTGTGTAATCTCCAGTCCCTCAGTCCTCCCTCTCTCTGTAAACTCCTGTAGCTCTAACTACCACCCCTATCTGTGTAATCTCCCGTCAGTCCAATCCTCGCTTTCTCCATAAATGCCTGTACCTCCAACTACCACCCCAGTCTGTGTAATCTCCAGTCCCTCCGATCCTCCCTTCTCTATGAACTCATGTAGCTCCAACTACCACCCCAATCTGTGTAATCTCCAATCCCTCCAATCCTCCCTCTCTCTATAAACTCCTGTAGCTCCAACTACTACCCCATCTGTGTAATCTCCCGTCAGTCCAATCCTCGCTTTCTCTATAAATGCCTGTAGCTCCAACTACCACCCCAATCTGGTAATCTCTAGTCCGTCTAATCCTCCCTTTCTCTTTAAAATCCTGCAGATCCAACTCCCACCCCAATCTATGTAATCTCCAGTCCCCACATCCCTCCCAGTTTCTATATCTCCTTTAGCTCCAACTGCCGCCCTTATCTGTGTCATCTCTAGAACCTATATTCCTCCCGATCAATGTAACTCCTTCTGGACTGATTTTCCTGTACCTCTCTGTGATATATTTCAGCCCGGCAACCTATCTGATCTCTAGCCACCAACAGTGATTTTGAACCACCGAACTCTGTAACATCCTCCAGCCTCTACAACCCAGCTTTTTTCTTAAGGTTACCTTATGCCTGCATTCCCCTTTATCTCCGGTTACAGATCCACGGTCAGGGGAACCAACATATCAGAAACCAAACTTGCAAGAACAGAGGAAACTGCGGTTATCAATAAATTTGCCTCATTTTCTAAATGCTAATGAGATCACGTTCAACCTTCTCAATCTTTTCCCATCAATATCCCTCAATTCTGAGGATCAGTCTGTTAAATCTTATCAGGACTGCCTTCAATGCAAGAACATTTTCCCCCTAGATAGGGGACTAAACCTGTTCACAGTATTCTCAGTGTGGGATTACCGGAGTCCTCCGTAGTTGTTACAAACCTTCCCTTTTTTAATTCTCCATGCCCTTTGGAGTCAATCCCAGCATTCCATTTGCCTTCTCTATGTCTGCTGGCCTTATATGAGATTTATGCACAAGGATTCCCAAGTTACTCCGTGGTGTAGCTTTCTGCAGTCATTCTGAAACCAAGAGGTGACCGTAATGATCAGGAAAGTGTTTGAATGTATGGTAAACGATAAGCCAGAAATGATAACTGTACACTTAGAAACCCATGGAATGAGGACCGTCCATAACACCATCATATACAGGGTGGAATTAGGCCATTCGGTCCATCGAGTCTGTGACACCATTCGATTCTGTCTGAATTGTCTCTCAACCTCATTCTCTCGCCTACTCCCTGTAACCCTTGATCTCCTTACTCACCAATAACCTATCTATCTCTGAGTTAAATGCATTGAATTACTCGCCTCCACATCCCCCCAAGGCAGTAAGTTCCACAGATCCATCACCCTCTGGCTGATTAAATTCTTATACTTTTCCATTCTAAAGGGTCATCCCTTCACTCTGAAGCTGGGCCCTTGGCCCCTAGTCTCTCCTGATCGTGGAAACATCTTGCCCACTTCCACACCATCCAGGCCCCTTAGTATTCTGTAAGTTTGAATGAGATTCTGCCACCGCTTCTGAAACTTCATCAAGTGCAGACCCAGAGACTTCACCTGCTCCTCATATGACACGAATTTCATTCCTGGGATTAGATTAGATTAGATTAGACTTACAGTGTGGAAACAGGCCCTTCGGCCCAACAAGTCCACACCGACCCGCCGAAGCGCAACCCACCCATACCCCCACATTTACCCCTTACCTAACACTACGGGCAATTTAGCTTGGCCAATTCACCTGACCCGCACATCTTTGGACTCTTTCTTGGAAACCCATTTCTCGTACCCCTTCACATCCTTTGTCCAGACTCTTAATGTATAACATGTAGAGCGTCATCCCAATACTGACCCCTGCGGAGCTCCCCTCATCACCAGTTCCCATCGTGAAAAAGACCCCTTTCTTCACACTCTCTGTCTTGTGCCAATCAGACAAATCCTCTCTCCATGTTCAGCATGTTGTTCTGGATTTATTTTTCTGTCTGGCTGTAACCAGCAGAGTTTTTCCATTACCCTCCCATCTGTAATTCCCTGGGGAAGCTGCCTTCCTGATCCACTGCAGTCCATTGGGAGTAGGGACAGGCACAGTGCTGGGAGGATGGAGCGTGTCTTGGAGGGCACCTTGAAAATGCTGGTGTTCTCGTGCACCGGGAGCTCCTGTTCTTCCAGGGCATAGTGGTTCCGGGTTTGTGAAGGACTGTTGAAAGTGCCTTCCTGAGTGACCTCAGTGCTACTTGTAGATCTTTTACACATTCATTCCTGAACATGAGCATTGATGGCTGAGTTAGCATTTATTGTTGATTTGGAGTTGTCCCTGAGAAGGTGGTAGTGAACTGCTTTCCTGAGCCACTGCACCAGCTGTCGGAACTGTTGTTATGTGTGTCCTCTTCAGCAGGCGCTACAACACTCCTCATGTCTGTAACTGCACACAGACAATGCAGCTCTCCCTTTTGTATCAGACATCCTCCCCGACTTATAACTCTTATAGTTCCTCACAATATCTCACCTCCTCCATTCCCATCTGTGCTAGAGATCACTAAAATTTATTTAATCTTGCTTAAATTCTCATCACCTAAAATCACTCCCTTTTTAAATTTGTAGTCCCTTCAGCTTCTGTAACTCTCCATATAACTGTAATCAATGACAGAACAGGTTTTCTTCCTTAAATCTCTATAATAACAATGGTTGTGTGTGCTAAATTGGTACTTTTCTTCCTCCTTATCCATCTCAGGACTTCCAGTTCCTACAATCCCACTATTTGGAATGCTCCCATTCTCTGCACCTCCTCATGTCTTGAGGGTCCTAGAATACAACCAGAGCTCCAAAAGTTTATATTCCCCCCAGTTACTGCAAGTCTGTAACATTCAACAGTCTCCAGTGCCATACAACACTTGCTGGCTCTCAATTTGCATTTGTTAAAGTCTATGCATCTCTGTAAGCAGCTCAGAAAAAGCCCATTAGACTCTACAAAATTGTGTCATAAACAAGCCATTGTCTCTCTGTTTCCTTTGCTGTCTTCAGCGCTTGCAACTCTCGCTGTATCTTCCAGTAACCTGCTTTAGGCACTGCAGGTCTGCATACCTCCCCAGATAACCTGTTCCATCCCATACAGCTCTCTCAGTTACTGTAACATCCTCTGCTCTGTCTAATCCTCATCTTTTTCACTGTCTTCCAGGCACAACGGCGATCCTGTAAGAGAGCAGTGCGGAATGGGATGTTATAAATCTCAGCTGAGGCTTGAGGCCTATCATGACCTGGGAGTTACAAAGGCAGAGAATTTGAGAGAGAGCAGCACATACATGGAGAATATACATCAGCAGCGAGGATCGAGGCCGACTGGGACTTGGAGTTGGAGAAGCAGCAGAGCAGGAGGCTCGAAATCAGGACTGAGTCACAGTGGGAGTGAATATGTGAGCGAGCAACATGGAGCAGGAGCTTGAGGCTGACACACACCTGGGAGAATATAAATCACCACTGAGGATCTTGGCATAATCATGCCTGGGAGTCACAGAGACGGTGACCCTGTGAGGGAGCAGAGTGGAGTGGAAGCTGTAGGATTACACGTACCTGGGTGTCACAGAGACGGTGACCCTGTGAGGGAGCAGAGTGGAGAGGGTGCTGGAGGATTACACGTCCCTGGGAGTCACAGAGACGGTGACCCTGTGAGGGAGCAGATTGGAGTGGGAGCTGGAGTATTACACATACTTAGGAGTCACAGAGACGGTGACCATGTGAGGGAGCAGGGTGGAGTGGGAGATGGAGGATTACACGTACCTGGGAGTCACAGAGACTGTGACCCTGTGAGGGAGCAGAGTGGAGTGGGAGCTGGAGGAATACACCTAACTGGGATTCACAGAGACGGTGACCCTGTGAGGGAGCAGAGTGGAGTGGGGGCTGGAGGATTACACGTACCTGGGAGGTACAGAAACAGTGACCGTGTGAGGGAGCAGAGTGTAGTGGGAGCTGGGGGATTACACGTACCTGGGAGTCACAGAGACGGTGACCCTGTGACGGAGCAGAGTGGAGTGGGAGCTGGAGGATTACACGTCCCTGGGAGTCACAGAAACGGTGACCCTGTGAGGGAGCAGAGTGGAGTGAGAGCTGGAGGATTACACGTACCTGGGAGTCAAAGGGACGGTGACCGTGTGAGGGAGCAGAGTGGAGTGAGAGCTGGAGGATTACACGTACCTGGAAGTGACAGAGACGGTGACGCTGTGAGGGAGCAGAGTGGAATGGGAGCTGGAGGATTACACGTACCTGGAAGTGACAGAGACGGTGACGCTGTGAGGGAGTAGAGTGGAATGGGAGCTGGAGGATTACACGTACCTGGGAATCACAGAGACGCTGACCCTGTGAGGGATCAGAGTGGAGTGGGAGATGGGAATTACACGTACCTGGGGGTCACAGAGATAACGTTCTGCTGCTGGGACCAGCCTGCACTGAGTTTGAAAGAAATGCAAGAGCCATCACAGAAAAGGCTGTAAGTTCATTGGCTGATAATAAACCGTTATTAGTGACTATCAGTTAATTGCTCTAAGTCAGCAAATTTATTTTTTCGACTTCTAAAGTTAGGATTGAACTCAGAAATATGAGGCGGATGTGAATTTATTATACTGAGCCAGTAGAATAAATTAAGCTCAATAAGCCACAGTGGAATAAGGGACTTAACCATATTGTTATTTCCCGGATGTTAACTTCATTCTAAGTAATAAATTAAGTTACTCGAGGCAAGTTGCATTTTACGACAAGGCAAGACATATTTGTCAGAAGGAAAATGTTTTCTGTTGCATTGGGAAGTCATAGCCCGTGCTCATGTCCTAGATGAACACTGGGTCATAGAGATCAGACACTGACGAGAGACTTTGTGATGCTGAGAGTTAGAGGGATAGCGCACACGCACAGAACAAATCATCCTGACACATGACTGCTTGGAATAAGGAAGGGAATTATCGTCCAAGCAATCGAAGTGAAACAGCCAGGGAATCCAGGAATATCCCGTTGTCTCCCTCCAAAATCAATTTCCCAGTTAGGAAGCTGATGAAGGTACTGACTGCTCAATGGAGGGCAGTCAGAGCCATGTTTGTGGCACCACAAGCAGCCTTACTGTACAGGAGGGGAGGGAGAAGAAAGGAGGAGCAACAATCACAGGGATGTCAGGAAATTGAAGAAGGTGTTGGCGTGTCTGTAATTCCAGGATAGTGGGGTTAAGAATGTCATTGTGTCTGCAGGACATTCATCTGGGGTTCAGTGAGCAGTCAAAGGTCATGTCCGTTTTGGTAGGAATGACCTGGGTAGGAAGGGTGAAGTGGTCTGGGAATCAGAATTTAGGGAGCAATGTGGATGGTTAGCAAGCAGGAACTACAATGTAGCAATCCCTGGGTTACTGCCAGTGCCGTGCGCAAATGAGAACAGGACTCGGAGTTTTAGGTAGATGAGAGTGTGACTGGAATGATGAAGCAGGAAAGGCTTCAGATTCCTGGGACATTGGGACTGGTTCTGGGGAAGGCAGTAACTGTATAAGCTGGATGGGCTAACGTGACAGAGCTGGGACTGAATTTCTTACGGGTGTTTGGGAGGGATTGAAAATAAGTTGGCGTGTGCTCAGGATCCAAAAAGGAATAGTAGAGGAGAGTACCACGATTCTCAAAATAATGGAAGGTGCAGTTGGTACTAATTTACAACAACATGGTTAACAGTGGAAGATGGAGTAAGAAAGAAAGCCTTAATCTGAGGTACTCTACATGGACATGAAGACTCGGAGTGTGGGGAGTTCTGGATGCAGATTGTTGTGTGGTAATCTGATGTGTTGATCACCTAGAGCTGGCTCAAGGAATGGCAGGACTTGGTGTTAAATATTGCTGGGTATGAAGGATTCCAAAATGACAGAAGGGAAGGGAAAGGATGAAGGTAGAAGTATGGGTTTAGATTAGCGTTAGTTAAGGAGTCCAAGAGAAAGAGGATCCGTCCAAGGACAGAATGAATTTGGCTGGAGCTAAATACAGAACAAAAAGTATACAAGTAAATTGTGAGGTACAGTCTGTCGGTAAGAAACCATTTGAAAGGATGGAGAGAATAAATATGCAAAGGCATTTGAGAGCGATGACAATACTACAGACTACTAATATTGATAAACTTAATATTTCCAGATATTGACTGGGTTACTGGTTATGAAGAGTCATGAGGGGCGAGTGTTCCTGGATTACATGGAAGACCAGCTCACTTCAGGAGCATGTGTCCAGCCCAAGAGAGCATGTACTGTTGGACCTTGTCCTTGGGAAAGAGGTGGGATCCAGTGTCAATAGGGGAACGTTTTGGGGTGCAGCGATCGTTTTATCGTAAAGTTCAGGAAAGTGGTAGAGAATGATATGCAATAATTGAGAGTGAGAATCATTAGTTGACTGAGAGCAACCTTCAATGGGGCAAGAATGAGGCTGGGAAGGTTTGACTGGAACTCTAATTTGGTCAGAAAAAGAGGTCAGTTTTAACTTTAATTGAAACTCAGAACCATATACAAACTATCCACAGCTACATGTGGTTTCCATTGTTTGCCTTTGATATTCGTTATTTCACTTTTCCTTCTCTGTTTTGAAAAGAAATCTGCTAAAGATTGTTTGATATGTCTTGCCTCATAATTTCACACACACTGTTTGCTTCCTAATTTCGCTTTGGACCTCACCCCTCCACATTCCGTACTCCTCTCAGCTTTCTGGGGTATTGAGTTCCCACTGTCTTATGTAAGCTTTCCTGTTCTGTTTGTGTGTTCCTAGATTTCAAGAGAGCTCTGGATTTAGCAGTCTGACGCTATTTTACTCTGTGAGATCACATTTCCTGGGAACCACTTTAATCTCCCCTCAGAATACCTGCCACTGCTTTGTTTCTGATTTATCTTCTCATTATTGTTTCCTGTTCACTTGAAGAAATCCCTTCTAAGTTTAATAAAGTTAGACCGAGTTACACGAAAACTCCAACACTTAGTCTTGCTTTGTCCGTTCCAATACTTAAGTTAAAATCAAATGAATTATGATCACTGTTGCCCTTTTCCTTTCTGGTGGCAGTGGTAATGAGTGTGGATGGTACTGTCTAAGGAGGGCGATGGTAGTCACACCTGTTGCTGAGTGTCGGTGGGGGAGGGAGGATGTCATTGTGGATGGGGACCAATCAAGTGGGCTGCTTATTCTTTAATCGTGTCAACCTGTCTGAGTACTGTTGGAGCTGCACTCATCAGATAAGTGGAGATTGTTCCATCAAATCCTGACTTGAACCTTGGAGATTTTGGACAGACTTTGGCAAGACAGGAGAATAAGTTACTCGCGGCAGGCTTCCTAACTTCTGATCTGATGCTCTAACTATAGCAGCTGTACAGTCTTGGATAAACCTGAGAATGTTAGTGGCAATGGATTCAGCAATGGTACTGTCTTTGAATGTTGAATAGCGATGGTGGGATGGTTTATGATGGTTATTGTCTGACATTTGTGTGGCTCGAATGTTATTTGCCACTTGTCAGCCCAGGCCTGGCTGTTGTCTAAGTCTTGCAGCATTCAGACTGATTTCGTGATCTGAGGAGTAAAGAATTATAAACTCATGAGCAAATATCATTACACCTGACCGTATGAAGGAGTGAGCTTGCAGTTAGCTGATTTTCCAAAGAACCCGATGCCTGAGTTCTTCTAGATTAAAGTGGGTTTCAAAGTTGCTCTCCAATAAAGCTTGGTGCAGTGAACCTTGTAAATGGTATACAACGCTACTATTGAGCATCAGTGATGGAGTGGATGAATGGTCATGGAAGTGATAGTAATTAAAAGGGTTGGTTTTGTCCTGTGTTACTCCTGGGATGTTATTCATCACAGCCTTTGAGGAATCAGCAGGTCAGTTGCTCACTGCAGATTTCTTCGCATCTGACTTGCTCTTAAAGGCAGTATTATTTATGGGGCCAGTCCAGGGCACATTCTGGGCAATGAAAGCACCCAGGATACTAATAAACATCGTGTTGGGGACTCAGTGATGGGAATGTTATGGAAGGTCAAAATGGTTTGAATCTTTATTGTTACTTCTTGTCTAATATTTATGTGGCGTGATTATTAGTTGCCGTTTGTCATACTAAACCTGAATAATTTCCAGGTCTTGTTACATTTCAGCATGGCCTTTTTCAGGAATCGTATAATCAGTGAACATTGCCCCGTCTGACCTTATGATGGAGAGAGGGTCATTGCAGCAGCTGGAAATGGTTGAGCCTCGGACACTCTCTTTCCTGAGGAATTGCTGCAGAGCTCTCCTGGAGTTCCAGTTACTCACACTGACAACAGGCATTATTGTTGCTGAGAATATTTACTCACACTGACACCAGGCATTATTGTTGCTGGGGATAAGTACTCACACTGACAGCAGGCATTATGTTTGCTGGGGATAATTACTCACACTGACAACAGACATTATTGTTGGGGATAATTACTCATAGGGACAGAGGAATACTTGTTGTTGGGGATAATTACTCACACTGACCACAGACACTCTTGTTGCTGGGGATAATTACTCACACTGACAACAGGCATTATTGTTGTTGGGGATAATTACTCACACTGACAAGAGGCATGATTGTTGCTGGGGATAATTACTCACACTGACAGCAGACATTATTGTTGTTGGGGTTCATTACTCACACTAACAACAGGCATTATATTTGTGGGTGAATTACTCACACTGAAAACAGGCATTATTGTTGCTGGTGATAATTACTTACACTGACAACAGATTTTATTGTTGCTGGTGATAATTACTCACACTGACAACCAGATTATTGTTGTGGGGGGAATTACTCACATTGACAACAGGCATCATTGTTGCAGATGATAATTACTCACACCGACAACAGGCATTAATGTTGTGGGGGGAATTACTCACACTGACAACAGGCATTATTGTTGCTGGGGATAATTCCAAACTGGAGAGTAATTCCCCCAGATTTTGAGTAAGTATAATTATACTCGGGCTCTTGTTGTCACACCCTGTCACATGGTGCCTTGATGTGAACAGTAATTACACTCACTGCTCGTTTGGAATTCTCCACTTTTAAACTGAGCGTGCAATGGCTCAGGATCTGAGGGAGCCTGATGGGACATTAACTGAATGACACTGAGCAGGTTATTGCTGATGCATCCCATTATTGCTCACATCTTCCTTCACATTTCCATGGTAGACCCTGCACCGATGGGTCAGCAACTGGCTGGAATACAAGGGCCCTGCGTTTTATGTACAGGACATACTTGGGCAGTTTATCATATTTTAGGTAGGTCTCAGTCTTCTTGCTGGAATGGATCAGATTGGTTATAGATGTGGCAATCACTGGTGTTAAATCACAGTTTTCAGTGTCTCCAGCCATGTGTTGACATTGTGTGGGGTGAATTGAGTTGTCTGAAGATTGAGATATGTGATGCTGGAGACTACTGAAGGAGGCTGAAAAGGATCATCTGGTCAGCCCTTCTGGCTGAAGATTGTTCCAGTTACAGCAGCTTTATTTTTTCCTTGATGTGCTACTGTTTTGCATAACTGGGGATTTCATTGTTAGAGAGCAGCCCTCTCCTCCAATGGTCTCATTCATTGTCCATTGTCCTTTATAACTAAATGTGGCAGGACCTTATAGATACATCTATACCATTGATTCTGTTAACACTGAGCTCTGTCCATAACTGGCTGCTTATGCTTCTTAGCATGCAAGTTGGCCTGCTTTGTAGTTGAAGGCAATCAGATTTTCTCTAGGTTGTCCACTCATCTCTAGGTTTGGCTGGTGCTGCTCCCAGCATGTCCTTCTGCACCCTTCACGGACCCAGGAAGGGATCCCTGGCTTGATGTTTACTATACAGTCGGAGGCATTTTTAGCCGTTATGGTTACTATACAGTGGGAAGTATGTCGGGCCGTGATGGTTAGTATACAGTGGGAAGTATGCCAGGCTGTGAGGTTGCAGACTGCATGAGTCGTGCTGCTGCTGATGGCCCACTGCACCTCACGGACTCCTCGTTGTTAGTTGCTCGATCTTTTCAAATTCTGTCCCATTCAGCGCACAGATTGCTACATAAAATGGTGGAGGGTCTACAAAATTAAGATAGCCCCTCCTCCCTTTCAGGACTGTGGAGTGACCATTCTTACCAATACATGAAATGGAGAGGTGCATCTGCAGCAGGCAGATCGGTGACGATGTGGTCAATTATATGTTTCCCTTCTATTGATTCCCTCATAACTTGCCACAGAGCAGTCTATCCCCAACAGGATCCAGCATTAATGCTGAGCACTATATTGACTATATATACCAATATTGTATACATATTTCCTCCTCTGCTTGGCTGTTTCCTGTCAGTGGGACAGAGAGGATGGTGATGTTGCCGGAGACATAGACCTGTTCACAGAATCCTGCTCTACAGACAATATCTGAGTGTTGCTTGATTAGTCTGTTTGAAATATACGGCAGGTCACTTTTACATTTCGTGTCATAAAGAGTTACTGTCACTTTATGTCTTACATATTTGAAAATAAACCAAACATCATTGCTTTTCCGTTACAAATAATTGAAGTGAACAAAACTTAAATTACCAGCGGACACACCTAATTATTGTACAACTCAGTGACTGTAGTAACCATTTTCAGATCAGCAAATTTCCTGCACATGACATTTTTTAAAAAGAAAGTCTGAATTCAGAAAGAGCGTTATCACACCTCACCACTTCAATCTGCAAAATACCGACCATCAGCCAAATTTGTCCGGGGGCTTCCAAACTTGAGCTGGACTGTTATTCACACTATCCCTTACAACAAAAACAGCCCGAACCAAGAAGGGAGTACATGAGACAGCCTGTTCAAAGGTCTATCGTAGGGCTTCATGCTGGTCCACATATATTTCAGCACTTGTATAAATGACCTGCCAACAACCATGTCGTGCAATTTTATCTCTGCTGATGACTTGAAATGTGTCACCAAAGCTCTATAATTCAGCACATTGAACCCAATCCCCCTGAAGATGTTATAAATGTGATGGACTCCTGCAGCACATGGCATCTTATATTGAACCCTCATGAACGATATTTAGGGTACGTCAGTTCCACAATGTCAGTATCCAAACAGTAACCAGACTGAGCGTTTCAAAGTACCTCATTGTGATTCGTTCACACTTTTCATTATATTCTCTCCGTAAAATTGAACAGAACAACTGGCTGGGTTTGGAAACAAATGGAAATTTCTATGTAAATGTTTTCGGCATTGCTTTAACCACTGACAGCAACATTTTATTACTGAAGGCCGTAAAGCCTTTTATTGCTCACTTAGGACAAACCCACCCATTTGTTTTGTTCAAATTTATAACTGGAATATCATCAAAACAATGCACAAATCACAATAAGGAACTTTCAAATCATGCACCCAAGATCAAATGATTAAGCATAAGGACGTTAAAAATGTACAAGTATTTTTACATGTATGAGTATTTGTGCTAATATAAAAACACTAACATTTTTGTGACAATAATTTAACTGTGTCCAAATGTTCTACAGTCGGTACGAGTACATATTTGCTGCTTTTATCTCGCAAGTCAGTAATTTGGTATGTGAATGTCGATGTCTGCGTGATGCTAGGTATGTAGGCCTTGACTCTGAAATACTGACGTATTGTTTCAAATAGCAAACCCCGACTCCAGCATCAGCTGTTCACAGCAAGCAAGGTACTGACTGGACCCAACCAACCTGCGCGCACAAACTCTCATCTCCCTGACCAATATTGGTCATGCTTGGAAAATATGTTTAATTTTAGTTCATTCTGTTGCTGATTACGTCAGTATTCATTGCCCATTCTCTCGTTTCCCTTGAAAAGGTGTTGGTGAATTGCTTTCTTGAACTTTTGCCGTCTGTGTGTTTAGGGAGACATAATGAGGGAAGATCTCGAAACAATAACACAAAATAAACAGTAACGTATTGCTAAACTAGGAGTGGTTTGGACAGAACATGAGTGCGCTAGTATTCCCATTTATCTGCTACTCTTGTCCTTCTGATGTCCCTGATTTTGAAAGGTGTAGTGTTCGAATCCTGCGTGAATTTCTTCACATCTTGTGTACAGTACACATTGCTGCTACCGAGTGTTAATGGATTAGAGATGAAGCTACACTCATCTAGATAAATGGGACAGTAAACAAAACGGTTAGGTGTGAAATAACACACACTGCACTGACACATCGTCACTCGAGGACAGAAATAGTATGGGTTTACACACAGAATAAATGTACACCTATGTTAGCCCTTTCGTATTCCTCAGCCGTATTCAGCATTGTGTTGGATATGCTTTAAGCCACCCTTGACTTTGCCTCCATCAAACAATGAAGGATAGATACAGCATGGGGTTAGAAACAGGGTAATGTTCCCACTAAACCGACATGTTTCATATTCCCAGGCCACGTCCAGCATGGAGTTAGATATTAATTAATCAGACTCCATATCGACCCCACACCAACAGTCCCAGGACAGGTACAGCACAGGACAAGATAAAAAGTAAAACACCACATAAACTGATGTACATCAGGAGCCACCAGAACAGCGTAACCACAACATCTAATACAGATTGATATTCACACTGTGCTAACCCAATCGAACACTGAAGGTTAGTTATAGACAGGAGTTAGCTAAATATTAAAGATCACCCTGCAGTATCCCCATCAGACACTCGCAGGAAATGGGCAACATGGGTGGCACAGTGGCTCAGTGGTTACCACTGCTGCCTCACAGCACCAGGGAACTGGGTTCGATTCCAGCTACAGGCGACTGTCTGTGTGGACTTTGCACATTCTCCTCATGTTTGCGTGGGTTTCTTCACATAATCCAAAGATGTGCAGGTTAGGAAAATTGGCCATGCTAAATTTCCTATAGTTCTCAAGGATTTGTGGGTTAGTCGGATGAAATGTATAGGAATGAGTTTGGGTGGGATAGGCTTTGGAGAGTTGGTGTGGACTTACTGGGCCGAGGGCCTTTTTCCACTCTGCACTACCACTATCACACAGTTTCAGGACAGGTAAAGGAAAGGTTTTGACACAAGTTAAAGCTCCATCTACACTGTTCTCTGTCAAACACTGTCAGGTCAGTGTAATAATGCTGCCACTTTCAGAAGGTTATTTTGTCCTTGGGTTTTTTTTTGTAAATGAGAAGTTGTAACGGCAGAGGTGTCAAAATTTCTCAGAAAGAGCCCACTTGAACAATGGTGAGGAGTGGCCAGTTCCCCCAATTCAGGCTTTCGTTCTGATTTGGTTTATTTGGAACAGAGAAGCTGCCGATAGCAGGCACAGAAGCTGCTGCAGCTGAAACAGATTCCATACTTCAGTAGATGATCCCTGACTGAATTTTATCTCAGAAATCTCTCCTGCCTGCAAGATTCTGTGTTTACATTTACCTTTCACCAAATTGTGTGTTTATGGGATGTTACGGGAATTGGAACAGCTCATTGGTTAAGTTGCGTTACTGAGGTGCTTGAGTTTTCAAATAATGAAGTTATTCTAAATTCTGTTTTCTTCGTGTTTCAGCTGTAGTATTTCGATAACATTGTGTTTTCCTTAAAGCTGAGTGGTTTGACCAGCTGCATCACTCCTGGAATATCCACTACACATCATGGAGACCACGCTTGAAATATTGTGTCCCGTTCTGGTCGCCCTACTATAGAAAAGCTACAGATGCTTTGGAGAGGATGCAAAGAAGGTTTACCAGGATGCTGCCTGGACTGGAGGGTTTGCCTTATGAAGAAAAGTTGAATAAGCTCGGACTTTTCTCTCTGGAGAGAAGGGGGAAGAGAGGAGATCTGAATCGAGGTATACCACGTAATGAGAGGCATGGATAGAGTCAATAGCCTGAGACATTTCCCCAGAGCAGGATTGACTGGCATGAGGGGTCATTGTTTTAAAATATTAAGAGAAGAGTATCGAGGGATCATCAGTGGTAGGTTCTTTAAACAGAGAGTTCTGAATGCATGGAATGTGTTGTCAGCAGTGACGGTGGAAGCAGAACCATTAGGGAATTGAGGGGTGCATAGTTCAGTTTTTTTTTTATTTTACTTTAGGATTAATCTTCTGCATAACATTGTGGGACCAAGAGCCTGCTTGGTGCTGTACGTTTCTATATTCTATGTTGTATCTTCTATTTTATAGAAAACTTGCCCCTTTTTAAAAACAGTCTATCCTTCCATTCTTCCTACCAAAGATGCTGCCTCACAAGTTCCGACATTTTATTCTACCTGCCATTTTTTACCCATTCTCCTCATCTGTCCAAGTACTTTCGCAGCTACATGCCTATTTGACATTTGCAAACTTAGCAACAATCCCATCAGTTCCTTTGTCCAGAATGTTAATGTATAACGTGAATAGTTGTGGTCTCAACTCGGATTCCTGCAGAACTCACCTAATCACCGACTACCTTCCATGAAAAAGACCTCTTCATCCTTACTCCCTGCCTACTGCCAGTCAGCTAATCCTTTACCCACGCTGAAAACTTGCCCCTGACATCTTGAGTTTTTTCCTATTCTTCAGCCTGCTGTGCAACACCTAGTCAAAGGATAAGTTAGTATTCGTATATTTGAAAAATAGCCAAATTGATGCTGAAAGTTTGGATGACATGCCCTAACATTGCACAAGGAAGAAGCTGATACACAAGAGAACAAACTATGTTAAGAACATAATGAAGATGAGACATGATGTACAGATTCAGTAAGTGAGCAAAAGTTGTAAAACAATGTGAGCGCATTCACAGCAAAAATCAAAAAACTAACGTATTTTAAATAGAGAATCAAAAAACAAGTCACGGGACGATCTGTTTTTTGCTGTCTATGAAAAACAGAAGATTGACTCCCGGGCATAGCAAATGACTAGGTTTCTTCACTCGACTGATTTTTGGTATGAAGGTTTTGGCTTAGCATAAACTGCTTAACATGTTAGGCCTGCATTCCTGGTTGTTTAGGTCCACAGATCCCTGGAAATACATGGTCAATTGTTGCCTTCTTCCATCATTCCATTGACTCTGGAGCAGTTCCTGCAGATTGGATGGTGGGAAATGTAATTTTACTGTTTAACATGACAGAGAGAGGAAAGTAAATCAGTGATGGACAGAAAAGTCAGCCTAACGTCAGTGCAGGAAACTGTTAAGTTTTACTATCAAAGTTATATTAGCACGTGGAAAATATTTTGGGAAATTGATAATATTTTACAGCAGTAATCAGAGATGAAATAACTGAAGATTCATCCAATGAAGTTTACCGGGTGGAGCTAAGAAATAAGAAGGGGATGGTAACGTTAATCAGGTTGTACTATTGGCCCTAAATAGTCAATGGGAATTAGTGGAACAACTGTGCAAGGAGACTGGGCGATTTGCAGGAACAATAGAGGAGCAATCATAGGAGATTAAAATGTTTCTAACATAGAATGGGACTGACAGAGCGTTGAGGATTAGATGGAGTGCAATTTGCTAAATGCATTCAGGAATGTTTCCTCAAGCATTTAATAAGGGGTCCTGCACACAAAGGGGAAAACACGAACTATGTTTGTGAAATAGGGCAGGGTAGGTGACTGAGGTGACAGTGGGGAGCACTTTTGAACCAGTGAACATGGTTGTGTTTATTTCACAACAGTTTAGGAGAGTGATAATACTGGTCCATAGGTTCACTTATAAAGTGGGCTAAGACAAATTTTAACGGAACTAGGCGCGATGTTGCGGGGTTGATGGGAGTAGTTTGTTTACAGGTAAACTGATCTCCGACAAGTGGGAGGTCTTTTATAAGTGTGATAGTTAGCGTTCAAGGTCAATATGTTCCTGTGAGGATAAACGGCAACGTTGGCAGGAAAAAGGAACCCAGGATGGCAAGCGATACTGAGACCTTGACCACAACAAGGAGGGATGCATCATTCAGGTATAGGCAGGTGGGAATAAAGGAAACCCTGAAGGTATACAAAGGATACAGGAATTTACTGAAAAAAAGAAATCAGGAGGGCGAATGGGGGAACAAGATAGTCTTGGCTGAGAAGGTTAGGGTGAATCCAAAGAGGTTCTTTAAGTATATTAAAGAAAAAAAGAATAACTAGAGTGAGAATTGGGTTACCTTAAGGACCAAGGAGGAAATGTGTGTGCAGAACCAGGGTAAGGTTGTCAGTGAATATTTCTCCTTTGTGTTTACTGGGGAGAAACATTTGAATACCTTGGAACTTGGGGAAGGTATTTGAGAAAACATGGGAATATTCTATATTAGCTGAAAATGTGTTGCTGGAAAAGTGCAGCAGGTCAGACAGTATCCAAGGAGCAGGAGAATCGATGTTTCGGGCATGAGCCCTTCTTCAAGAATCTGCCCGAAACGTCGATTCTCCTGCTCCTTGGATGCTGCCTGACCTGCTGCGCTTTTCCAGCTACACATTTTCAGCTCTGATCACCTGCATCTGCAGTCCTCACTTTCTCCTAGACATTCTACATTACATTAGAATAGATGTGGGATGTATTAGAGTGCATGAATTTGGATACATGTCTTAGTCCTGACGAGATATATCCAAGAACACTGCAAGGGGCTCGAATAGAAATTGCAGAACTTTGGCTAGATATATTTGCAACACTGTTAGCTACAGGTGAGATCCCGAAAGACTGGAGAGTAGCGAACGTTGTGACAATATTCAAGAAAGACAACAGAGAAAAGCCTGGGAACTACAGACCAATAAGCTTGATGTTTGTGGTGGCTTAGTTTTCTGAGAAGATTCTGAGAGATAAGGCATAAATGCATTTGGAGAGACAGGGTTTGTTTCAGAGTAATCAGCATGGCTTTGTATGTAGGCGATCAGCCTTACAAATTTGTTAGAGCTCTTTGATGAAGTAACCAAGCATGTTGATGAGGGCAGAGTGGTAGACGTAGTCTGGATAGATTTCAGAAATGCCTTTGATACGTTTGGCCTTGATAGGCTCCTCTGGAAGGTTAGATCGCATGGAATCCAGGGCAATATGGCAAATTGGATACCCAATTAGCTTGATGGTGATGAGCAGATGGTAATAGTAGAAGGATGCATTTATACTGGAGGACTGTGACTAGTGGAGTGCCTCAGAGGTCGGTGCAGGGCCCATTGCTGTTTGTTACCTATATCAATGATTTGGATGAGGGTGCACAACACATGGTTGGTAAGTTTGCAGATTACATTAAAATAGTTGGTAACTTGCACAGTGAGGAAGGTTATGAGAAATTGCAGTAGGAACTTGATCAGCTGGAGAAGTGGGCCAAGAAACGGCAAGTGGAGTTTAGTCCAGATAAGTTTGAGTTCTTGCATATTGGAAAGTCAAATCAAGATAGGAATTTCATAGTGAATGATAGGACGTTAAGGACTGCAGTGGGGGTTCAGGTGCACTCTTCTCTGAAAGTGGAGTAACAATTAGACAGGGTAGTGAAGAAGGCTTTTGACACACTAGGCTTCATGATTCAGGGCATTAAGTACAGAAGTTGGGAAATTATGTTGCAGATGTGTAGTATGTTAATTAGACTGCACTTTGAGTATTGTATTCAGTTTTGGTCACCTAACTACAGGTAGGATGTTATTAAACTGGAAAGCGTGCAGAAGAAATTTACAAGAATGTTGCCAATGTTCCAACGGTCTGAGCTACAGGGAAAGATTGGACAAGCGAATACTTTTCTCTTTACTGCCGAGGAGACTAAGAGGCATGGATAGAGTGAATGCACTCAGTCTTTTCCCACTCTAGGGGAAACGAGGACTCGAGGGCATCAGTTTAATGTTCAAGGGGAAAGAATAAGAGGGAACTTGCAGGACAACTCTTCACTCATACGAAGGTACGATTTTGGATTGAGTTGCCAGTGGTCGTGGTTGGGGCAGGGATATTAACAGCTATTGAAAGGTATTTGAATTAATAATTGAATAAGAAATGTTGAGGAGGATATGTTCCATGTGCAGGGAAATGGGGTTAGCGTAGATGGATGGTTTGGTCGGCTTAGACCAGTTTGCACAAAAGGGTCTGTCTTTTTGCTGATGGGATTCTATAATCATTTGAATCTATGACTGTAGAGTTTGCGTGCAAACGGGATGTTTTTAATGTTTGGGGAGTCTAAAACATGTTTTAATGTTCGGTCAGATGGGAAAAGTATTTATGAGTGAGATGGGAAAAGCCAAGACACTGTACACATTAGGGCATGAAGCAGTTTGTTTTTAAATAGATCTTCATGGTAATCAAGTAAAAAGGAAAGAACGTGGGAATATGCTTTTGGTATTGATAATATAATCGTATTGGATAGGGGAGCACTTTTAAACTGATTAATGCCGGATTTTTCCACCCAGTCTTGATGATTCCATGTTTGAATTCAGAGGGATCCCTGTTTCACTTCTTGTCACATATCTCCACCAATCACTACAATTTAAAATATAACTGCGTTGGTAACATTAAAAATAAATACAGGTCTCAGACTTCATCTAGTTCAGCGTTAACAAGTTTGCCAAGTTTACATATTAAGTAAAAACATTGTCGTTATTTTCAAGCTAAAACTCCCCAAACCAAGCTACAATGAGGAAATGTAAAGCTCTTCAGAGTGTTATCTTTGAAACACTTTGGAGGAATAAGTGAGGATTGCAGATGCTGGAGATCAGAGTCAAAAAGTGTGGCGCTGGAAAAACACAGCAGGTCAGGCAGCATCCCAGGATCAGGAGGATCAACGCTTCAGGCATAAGCTTCTCATCAAGAATGCCTGATGAAGGGCTTCTGACCGAAATTTCGACTCTGCTGCTCCTCGAATACTGCCTGACTTGCTGTGCTCTTCCAGTGCCACACTTTTTTTTACTTTGAAACACTTCAGACAAATGATAGTTAAACTCATGACCAAGAAGAAATAACAGATAATACTAGATAGTGTTGCGATACGATTCTGCTCACACAGCCTGCTGGTGCTGGACTCCAGTCCTTGACCAGTTTTATTTGGCTGAATGACCTTTGCTTCAGCTGCCGGGTTTTTTTTTAGAACGCATACCCCACAGAAATTCACCACAAGTGGGAAAGATGACGTTGGGTTTCTCAGCTTCTCCATGCTGCTGTATAGAGAGACAGAGGGCTGTGAGCTCATGCTTCACAGGCAGCATAAATTCTCTCCTTCTTTGAGTTCCAACATGCAATAGTGTTGCCCCAACCCCAGACTGAATGTCATGAACTCTCTCTGAATGTTTCTAGACTGAAACATCTGCCATCTTTAGCAGTGCTACTTATTATTATGTCGGTCAAGAGATTTTATTTTTATGATTCATATTTTTATAATATGTTAAAATGAAAAGATCTTATTCAATGATTATTTCCCCAACATTGAGTTTCCTTCACAAGCAGAAGTATCCATTGGATATAAACACAAAACACACTGCTGAAGGTCTTATATCTCACCAACTAAACTTTGATATCATAAACTCTTCATTCCAGGAATGAGTGAAGGTCGATATCCCTGGGAATTACTACAGTTACGGAGATCAACTACAATGCACGAAGAAAACGACTGTTTGAAAGTTCAAAGCTTTTGCAGAAACAAAGCATCGTTTCATTATCTTCTGGCACTTCCTCTATCTGCATGATAACGTCTTTTGAGATTCATGAACGAGGACAGACAAATCTCTCTGGATCACCAAGTTCTGGGATGTTTCTCCATTTCAATCTTTCCCTGTTGTTTTATCCTTTGTGCCATAATATGCTAGTTCCCATAACATATGCAGTGCTACTGTTTCTGACGAATGCTTGTTCACTCACTTCCCCTGCCTATGTCCCACTGGAGAGTCTCATACTTCACTTGACAACTTATTGAATGACCATCTTGATGCATGAGTTAATTGAACACCTATAAATTCACTACCATCATCCAAATCATTCAGATACACTGATATCTTTGGCTCTCCAACAATTAATGCTTTTCAAACCTTACATTTTCAAACCTTATCCCGACTTTTTACTACCTTAGTATTGAAGCTTTAAAGGGCTCATTCTGTGCTCAATTACATAATCCTGACTCTGCTTTGCATTTTAGAGAAGATGAATCTTCTATTCGAGGGTAACAATTCTAGGTGGTTCAATCGTCTTCCTCGGGCACAATAGCAGCCTCGAAGGACTGGCTAAGAAAGCTACACACGTTAAGAGCAGCAATTGGCTATTGTGTCCCTCGAACCTGCTGTACTATTGAGAGATCATTGCTGATCTGATTGCGGTTTAACATCCCACTGTTCTAAATAACATTGGCTCCTTTGTTCATCCTGTGAAGCTCAAACTCAAATACTTTCCATAAGCCAGGCAGTCCTGCTTCCTGGAATGAGAATTTTACAGTCAGCACTGTCCTCAGGAGAAAAGAATATCCTTTTGTCAATTTGAAAAAAGGAGAGTCCTTATTTAGTAATTGTTTTCCTTCACACAAATTTAAGAGCTATGTGATACAAGTGCAAATATAGGAACATATGCAGGTCATTCAGTTGATCAACCCTATTCCACACAACCTTTAATTCAGTATTCAATCAGGAATCAAAAGTCTCTATTGCTCCCTGGAAAGATCTGTTTAAAGCAGGAATTACATTTGCGATTATGCTTTACTTTAACAAGGTGAGTTTGTCCTTTTTTAAGGAGAGTTTCTAAATACAGAGGTGCTGAGCGGTCTAAGAGGAGCTTAATTTAATCTCTTGAGCTTAGTTTAACAATGGCTGGAGAATGGCCAGTTCTCCCAGTTCAGTTTTTCTCTCGTTTGCTCTCTCTCGGGCAGTCACAAGATACTGGAGACCAGGAAGATTGTAAGCTTTAGCAAATGATTCCTGATTGTCTTTCTTTGGATTTGCATTTGTCTGTGAGAAAAGGAGAGGTAATTACAGCAATAGCTCGGCACTAAATTTGTTGCAAATGCCAATGGAGTGTTTGGAAATGGCTAGAATACAATGGCAGGTGATTAAAGTTCAGAAATTGGCACTTACTAAAGTCGCTGTAAGAGGATGGAGGTGAAATTAGGAGGTCAGCTTAATGAGGAGCGGATGAACAACCTCATCGTTGCCAAAGTCCTGTTGAGCATCTCTTCAAATATACACAAGCATTGCTAAATGTGATGATAAGAATGTAGAAACTTTTTCAACTTAATTGAGTAAGTGACTAAACAATTAAGTGGCCAGTGACCATATTGGTTTTGTTGATCAAAGAAACGTTGGAAGTTAGAGTTCGTGAGGTACTCACATCACCGTCAGAGGAGATATCTGAGGCATAAGAGGAGATGAAGAAATCCATCTTAAATGCATAAGAGCTTGTGCCAGCATCCTACAGATAGCAATACAGAAGTCGAAGGAGGGACTGTAGTCAAATGCACATTGAGTTTGGAAGAATCAAAGTAAGGAATTGTGATTGGTGAATAAGGGAATTAAAAAAAAACATGTGACACTCTTAGAGGGACAATTATTTCGAAAGAGTTCAAAAATTCCTGAGATAATGAGAACTCAAGTGGAAGATCAGAGAGTTAAATTAGCAAGATGAGTACTGAAATGTCTGATGATTATGACTTGTTTTGTAAACCAAAATTGAGCTTCCAAAGTCAATATCAATCCATGGGGGGTGGAATTTGGGGAATAGAGAAAGCCTCTCTCAGTGAGGGAAGAATCGATAACGGTGAAGATAATAAAGATAACTTACCACAGGGTAAAATGGAAACCAATGAAGTGGAAAGAAAAGTTAAAAGCTCCGGTGTTTTCACTGCAATAAAGTAGGCCATATGAAGTCACAGTGTTGGTGTTGCTGGGAGAACATAAATGATCAGCAGGTGGTCATATAGAGGCTATGAAACTCAAGCTAAAAAAGACAAAAAACATTTTTACTGGCTTGGACTGCGTAACAATGTAATTGAATTTTATCAGATATATCATTCATGTCAAGTAATTGGAAAACCACAGGCAGTAATAAAATCCGCACCACTCCTGCATTTGGGAAACCTTTAAAAAGACTCTTAATTGATTGTGTAGGACCCCTGTCTCAATCAATATGTAGGAATCAGTATTTGTTAACAATTATAGATGTGTCTACAAGAGTTGCAGAGGCCATTTCTTTAAGCAATAATACAGGTTAAAGTATTGTAGGAGAACTGCTCAAATTTTTGGCTAGATAGGGACTACCTACAGAGTTAAAACCAGATCAAGCGTCAAAATTTATATCAAAGTTATTCAGGAAACGTATGAATAGTTCAGGAATAAAACAAATCAAATAAACTGCCGATCATCCAGAATCGCAAGGAGCACGAGAAAGTTGAAATCAGACATTAACGACCATGTTAAGGGTGTTTTATGAAGAGAATACAGATGACGGCGATGAAGGAATTCTGTTTGTCCTTTTTGTCATTAGAGCTGCAATAAATAGATCGATCAAATTCAGTCCATTTGGATGAGGTTTTTGGGCACGAGGTGAGAGAGTCACTAAAATTGGTGAAAGAGAAATTGCTGAGACAAAATTTAGAGACCACATCTCTGGACTATGTGTCAATTTTTTGCGAATTGGTAAATAGAGTGGGGGAATTTACAACACTGATGTTTAAAAATATCAGATTATGAGATGAAACAGGAAGCAGAAAAAAAATCAAAAACTCACTATTGTACTGTCAGAGATAAGGTGTTAATATTGCTTCCAATGAACCTTAAAAACAACGTTTCATTGACTTTATCGAGTCGAAGAGAGATTGATTGAGGTGAATTATTTGACAAGGTCTCCAGGCAGAATGTAGTCTCATTAAGTGCGTCATGTTAATATGCTCATAATATATTTTGGCAGAAAAGTAAAAAAGGAGACTAACTTACTGCGTACAGCACATAATGAAGAACACAATTCAGAGGATTCACAAGTGGACATTCCTCAGATTCGACTGTTCAATGAGGATATTGTCAAAATTGTATTAAATTATTGCATTACCTTCCAGTAGAAAATCGACATGACCAGAAACAGTTAGTAGTATCGCATGGGGAAATATATTTGAATAAACGGGGAAGTAATAATCGAATTATGCATGATGTAGGAAAATGATGAAGTGCTGTTCCACTTAAGCAACGTCCTTGTAGACTTAATAGTCTAATGATAAAAACAACACAACATAAGGTGGAAGTCCAACAGGTGCATCTGGAGGCACTCGCCTTTGGAGCACTGCTCCTTCAACAGGTGGTTAGAGGGCCACATACCGGCCCTCTGACGTTGGCTCACTTGTTAACAAATGAGATTGAACGCATGCTCCAGGACAACATAATCAAATTGATTTGGAGTGACTGGAGCTCACCCATGATAATGGTTTCAAAACCAGATGGTACACAACGTTTATGTCAGTACAGACGCAAAATCTGATTCACACCTGATTCCACATTTGGAAGACTATTGAGAATTGGGACACACATATATTTGCTCGCATGTACCTTTCCTCAAAGAGCAGAAACAATTTTGGTTTCTGAAACACAGAATAGACTATATAATTTAGAGTTATGTTATTTGTTATGAAAAATACACCAGCCACATTTCAAAGTAGGAACCAATAAAGTCATTTCAATATTACCCAGTTGTTTGTTATGTATGGATAACCTGGCGATTTTTAGGCATACATAGTGAGAACATTTAGAGTGATTGAGTCAGAGAGATGTGATGCGCAGGAACAGACCGTTCAGTCCAACTCATCCATGCCAATCAGTTATCCTAAACTAATCTCGTCCCATTTGCAAGCAATGGTCAAATATCCATTTAATACTTTGTCTATTTTTCCTGTTATCAAAGTGCAAGTGTACTGTACCTTTAGGAAATTTGAAGAGCCAGTAAGGACTTCCTAACACTGAACGAGGTTAAAATGTCGTACTAGGTCAAACCCAATTGTACAGCTCTTTTGCTGTGGAAAAATAATTCAAATTTGCCCAAGCAGTTTGAATTATGCCCCAATATGCTAGAATCTAATAAAATTTGAAGTTAGTACATTGATAAAATGAAAAATAATGGAACGATCTGATGTTTTATAAGTAACATGTAAAATCTCCCTAAACTCCTACATCCGATGAGAAGAACCTATCAGTCTACTAAAGATCATCTTTTCTCCTTCATAATTTACGGACGGAAAAAAATAGGACTGTCTTTTGCTCTAAAAATATTCTTCGGCCTAACATAGTACTTGTGTTTTACATTTTTAAAATTTAATGAACAGAACGATTTCAATAAATCATGCAATCAAGAAAAAAAACTCACTACTTCTACCTACTACCGTAAACATAAAGTAAGGTTACATGTTAAAACTATAACTTATTGTTTCTGTGCTGTGAGTCTCCCAGTTTCCTCCATGGTCAGCTGTGAATTTCACTGTTTGTTAATTTTTCCTAGATGCACTCCGATGTCCAGAGATCTATGAACTCAAGCAGAAAAGGCTGTAGCTGTGCAGATTCACTTCTTTGTCAGTCGCAGTTTTGCAGAATTAAGCAAATTGTTCGAACGACTTCAGGAGAGAGGCTGGGTGATAAACCTGGCTAAGAGTGAATTCGTCAAAGACAAAGTCATGTACGTGAGTCATGTTATCGGACCTCACGGAATGTGAAACACAGATTATTCTGGAAATTCCCACACCCTGTAAAAAAGGGATTGCCTGGACTGAGGGGGTTATTTTGAAAATTCATTCCGAAATTTAAAAGTGTGGCTGCTCCACTCACTGAATTATTGAAGTAATGCAGGAAAATTCATTGAACAATACCCTGTCAGAAAGCAGTTGACAGCCTGCAAGCTGTGTTACTCACTGCCGCTGTATTAGTCACACCTAATTATGCAAAGTATTTCAAGATGACTATAGGTGTGAGTGATGTGGGTGTAAATGTTGTACTCTTACAAAACGAAAACTAGAAGATAGAAAGAACTATTAGATGCTTCTCCAGGAAAATGAAAATTCATCAAAGAAATGTACAGCAATTGAGAAGGAGACTTTGAACGTGGTATCGCCATTTAAGTCTTGGTGTGGCCAATAATGTTCCTTATTCGAGTGTGTGGTGCTGGAAAAACACAGATCAGACAGCATTCGAGCAGCAGGGTAATCAAAGTTTTGATCATAAGCCCTTTATCAGGAATGAGGCTTGTAGGTTCATTGGCTGGGAGATAAATGGGGGTGGGGTGGGGGTGGAGTGGGGGTGGGGGTAATGTAGCTGAGAGTGCGTTAAGTAGATGAAGTGGAGGTGAAGGAGGTAGGTAGGAGAGAAGGATCAGCGGAGAGGTGGGAAGGCAGATGGACATCTGGGACAGGTTAAGTGGTTTGGTGCCAAGCTGGCGATTGGATCTGGGATGAGATGGGGGGAGCAGAACTAAGGAAAAAGGAGGCAACTGCATTAATGCCGTGTGGTGGAGGGTCTCAAGGTGAAAGGTGAGGCGTTCTTCCTCCAGGCGTCGGTTGAATAGAGATTGGCGTTGGAAGAGACCCAGGACCTGCATGACCTCGGAACAATGAGAAGGGGAGTTAAAGTGTTTGGCCATGGGGCGGAGGGGCTGATTCGTGCATTCATCCCAGAGATATTCTCTGAGACATAACCCACGTTCTAACTCGGCACCGCCCTCATGGGAGGAGCGAACAGACTGAAATAACCTGTATTAGTGAATGTGTGCATGATTATTGTCAATGTGATGTATATAAGCTTTAGTGTGTTAACAAATTATGATTAAAGAGTATCAAATGAACTCAACTTTATACTTTGGTGTTTCCTCTTTTAAGGAAGTAGGGTGACGCTGCTGTCATTTTAATGAGGTGATTTTGTCGTTTTTTTTAAGAAAGGTCTTAAAAACAGAGATTTCGAGAGAAGAACCTAGTTAAGCAGTGGCACGTGAGTGGTAAGTTCGCCTAGTTCAGGTTTATTCTCATGTTGGTTTAGCTCTCGCAGTCACAAGTTGCTGGAGACCAGGAAACTTGCAAACTTCAGAAAATGATTCTTAACTGACTTTGTCTCTGAAATCTCTCTGGATGATGTTCTCTCCTGCCTCGAAGATTCCGTGTTTGAATTTGCCTTTTTGCCAAGGAATGTGTTTATGGGATGTGACATGATTGGAGCAATGCAGCAGTAATGTTGCTGTATCACGTCAGTTAACTTTATCAATGGTAACGTCGTTCTAAATTCTTTTTTGTTGTTTCTGCTTGCGTGAAACCAAGTGACTTGACCAGCTCCAACCCTTCTGGAATATCAACCTCACATCTGACTTTAAACTAAGAAAACGTTAGTGTCCAGACTGCGTTCTTGAACTATAACACCTTTGCGATAATAAATACCTGCTTATTTTCACCTAAAATTTGTGGGCCCCAGACTATAAACTGTGCAGCCTACTTCTGACACCCGGGAATGGGGAAGCATGATCTTAGCAGCTACCTTTCAAATAAAGTCTGGAGCATTTCTATCTGAATAAGATCACTGCTCCTTCACATAAACTCCCGTGTCTATAGGCCCAACTCTCACCATTCCCACTGATGATGAACACATTATCCCATAAATCAAACAAGTAAACTGCCTCTGAAAATGCTTCAAATGCAGTTATAATCATTCTCATCAAATTGTACTGTTGATGCTCACTGTTTAAAATCGTCTTTGTTTTGTGTATATTGTCAGAACTCGCTCCTCATTCCTCAAGAATCCATCACTCGACTCTGCGTTGAGTTTATTCGACATGATTCCAAAAATGCACTGCTCAAACACGGATGACTGGGGAACATTATATATACAGCATTCCCACTGTTTTGAGTTTATTTTCTTTTGATCAATTGAATATGCAGACTCTCACTCACATTTAATCAATAGGATTATAATTCCTAAACAAATTTAATTCAATAACATTTGATCATATTTCGTTCTGATGCACAATATATCATAAACATATCGAAATCATAAACGGGGCCTTCAGCCAATTGTGTCAAAGGAAGGCATGGAACTCGCTATGCACAATTTTCCACTCACATCTCCAGACTGTTCTATTTTTTCTCTCTCTCTTTGTATTATATGTATGTATATATATATATATACACACACACACACACACACACACACACACACACACACATACACACACACACACACACACACACACACACACACACACACACACACACACACACACACACACACACACACACACACACAGCTTTCTAATCAACAGCTTATTTTTTTCCCGATATCGTACTCTGCAAATTTCGAAGGCAACTTGATAATGAAATTGTTGGAATTTAGAATGATTCTGGTCATTCCCCCCACTATTTCCAGCCATACCTCCCTCAATGATCGCAAAGTCTTCTATTTAGACTCTTAAATGTGCTGCTTCATTGTGATAGAAAAGGTGTTAGATTGAAAGAGGTTAACTGGAGCTCTGTGTTCAGTGACTGTAATTAATGCGAATCTCCATGGATTCTAACATTATCGCTGGAGAGTTTCTCTCTTCTATGAATACCAGAGTCCTGTCAATGAGCTAGCCTATAGCATCTGTAGAAACATCATCTCGACACTAACAGGGATCAGCAGCTCCACAGAAGAGGAGAGAAGAGATCAGATTCTGAGAACATTAAACTGGAATGTTACAGCAATGAATCATAGTTTTATAGCATTAGACTGGCATGTAATGACAATGGGCAGGAGTTTATCCGTTGGTCTTTCCTGGCTTTCTCAGGAGTGGCCAACCTTGTCAATACGGATCATGTGTGTGCTTTGGGTGATTCAAGCTGGTTATTATCCCATCCTCGCTATCATTGGTGTCCCTGGTAAGTGTCTCTATCATACTATTTACTGTATTAGGCGTCTTGCACAGACTTACTGTCCTTTTTTTATATTCTAAAAGGATTGAAACGTGTCATAATATCAATTCGTTAGCTTTAACTCTTGTCAAACAAGTTTAAGCGAAAAACAAAGATCAGCAAGGCAGCCTACATGTGGAACCACAGGAGATGGGGGAGACTTAATTGAAAATTTTGGATTAATATTAACTGTGAAGAAGGACATAGAAGATTATAGAATGTGGGAAGTAGATGGTGACATCTTTTTTTTTAAGTTCATATTACAGAGGAGGAGGTGCTGGATGTATTAAATGCATATAGGTGGGTAAATTCCCAGGACCTGACCCTGTAACTCTATAGGAAGATCGGCAACTGGTTGCTGGGTCCTTTGCTGAGATATTTGTATCATCCTTCGTCGCAAGTCAGGGGCCAGGAAACTGGAGGTTGGCTAACATGGTGCCACTGTTTCAGAAAGATGGTAAGGAAAAGCCAGAGAAGAATTGACTAGTGAACCAGACATCAGTGGTGGGCAAGTTGTTGGAGGGAATCCTGAGGGTCAGGATTTAAATGTATTTGGAAAGACAATGACTGATTTTGTTTAAACAACATGGCTTTGTGTGTGCAAACTAATGTCTCACGAATTTGTTTGAGTTTTTTTGAAGAAGTGATGAAAAGGATTGATGAGGGCAGAGTGGTACGTGCGATCGATATGTATTTCACTAAGGATTCGATAAGGTTCCTGGTGCTAGACTGATTAGCAAAGTTAGACCACATGGAATACAGGGAGAACTAGCCATTTAGCTAAAGAACTGGCTCAGAGGTAGAACACCGAGTGTGGTGGTGGTGGAGGCTTGCCATTAAAACTGGAGGCCTGTGACCAGTGGTGTGCAACGATGATCAGTGTTGTTTCCATAACTTTTCGTCATATATATGGATGGTTTGGAAGTATAGTTATCTGCAGATGACACCAAAATTGGAGGTCTTGTGGACAGCAAAGATCACTATCTCAGACTAAAAAATCCCGAGAACTGGCAGATGGAGTTTAATTCAGATAAGTGTGAGGTGCTGCATTTTGGAAAGGCAAATCATAGCAGGATTTCTACAGTCAGTGGAAATGTCTTGGGGGTGTGTCGCTGAACAGGGACCTTGGAGTCCACCTTCATAGTTCCTTGCAATTGAAGTCGCAGGTAAAGAGGAAAATGAAGAAGACTTTTGTTATGCTTTGTTTTATTGGGCAGAGCATTGAGTTGGTAATTGGGAGGTCAATTTGGGGCATTACATGAATGATTTGGCCATATTTGGTATATTGTTTTTTTCTGTTCTGGCTCCCTCTTATCGGAAGAATGTTTGGAAAGTTGAAACAGTTCAGAAAAGATTGACAATAATATTGCCAGGGTTGGAGGATTTGAGTTATAGGGAGAGGTTGAATAGACTGGAGCTCTTTTTCCTGGACTTCCGGAGGCTGCTAGCCGACTTTGTAGAGATTTATAAAATCACGAGGAACATGGATAGTGCTAATAGAAAAGGTATTTTTCCCTGGAGTGGGCATGTCTCGAACTAGAGAACATTTATTTAGGGTGAGAGGGGAACGACTTAAAAGAGATGTAAGATTCAACTTATTCATGCAGAGGGTGGTACGAATATGGAATGAACTGCCAAAAGAAATAGTGGTGCCTCTTACAAGTACAACCTTATAAAAGCATCTCGATGAATCTCTGACTAGGAAGGGTAAACAGGGATTCAGGCCAAGTGATAGCAAATAGTGATTGGTTGCCACAGCGGACGCTGATGGGACCCCAGCTATTCAAAATACATATTCATGATTTGGATGAAGGAGACAAAATGTATCATCTCAACTGCAAATGCAACCAAGTTGGCTGGGAGGGTGAACAGTGACGAAGATGCAGAGATTCTTCAGCATAATCTGGGTGAGTCGAGCAAATCGATGGCACAAGCAGTATAATTTGAATAAATGCGAGGTTATTCACTATGAAAGCAAACTAAGAAAGTATATTACTGTCTGAATGGCTGTAAATTGGGAGACTGGATTTCTCAGCGGGACCTTGGTGTCCTGCCTAACCAGTCTCTGAAATATGTCATGCAGGTGCAGCAGGCGTAAAGAAACCAAAAGGTATGTTGGCCTTCATTGTGGGAGATTTCATGTATAGGAGCAGGGATGTGTTGTTGCAGGTTTCCAGGGCATTGATGAGGCCGCACCTAGAATTCTGTGTGCAGTTTTCGTCTCCTTTTCTGAGGAACGATTTTGCTGCTCTTGAGGGATAACAGCGAAGGTTTACCAGACTGATTCCGGGTTTGGCAGGACAAATGTATGAGCAGTGTTTGACAAGGATAGGGTTTGTTTTCACTGTAGTTCAGACGAATGCATTGCGTGGATCTCAGATTGACTAATAGAATTGTAACAGAACTAGACAGGGTAGGTGCAGGAGGATATTCCCGATGGTGAGTGTGTCCAGACCTGTCAGTGTCCAAGGATTTAGGGTGGGCAATATCAGAAATGAGGAGCCATTCCTTCACCCAAAGAGTGGTGAGCCTCTGAGAATCATTATCACAGGAAGTAGTTGATGCCAAAACATTGAACGTTGTGAAGAGGTGGGTCGTTATTGCACTTTGGGAAATTGGATCGAAGGTTATGGGGAGAAAGCAGCATTAGGCCTACTGAGGTGGATGATCAGCAATGTTGCGATGAATGATGGGACCGGATCGAAGGGCCTAATGGCCTCCTCCTATCGTCTGTATTTCTACGTTTTCTATGTTTCAATGTTACATCCAAAGGCACTACTGGTGTTGGTGTTCAAGATGCTGACCATCAGAAAATGGTACAATATACACAGTCATTCATTTCGCTGGAGAGATGGAGTATCCCAATATTCAAATTGCTGAGAGTACTGGAACATCTGACACTGTCTCCAAAGAAAGGGAAATGAACAGAAGAATTCAGGGAACGAAACTACTGTAATCACCAATAAGTTGTCATGCTGTGTATTTGTGGAAAGTAACATACTTAACTCTGTGGAAAGTAATTGGAGAGGTTTCCTCAGTTGTGCTTGAGCTGCAGCATAGATTCACTTAGGATATTCAATGTGACTGACAAACTGAGAAAACCTTTTTATAATGGGGAAATCCATGTAAAGAAGTAGGAGGCTGATGTTGGGCTAGGGCAGGGAGTTGAGGCATTTTGGATATGGCCAATCCTGAGTTTTCCAGGAACACTTCCCCAACAAATTGGGAAAACAGGAGCACAGAGTGAGGCAAATCTTATTCAAAGAAGATGTTGTGTCACAGCTGTGTCACCCAATCCCTTTCAACAAATTATTTAGACTTGCACCAGATGAAGTCTGGGCTCACATTAACCATGAAGGTCACGGTTTTATTGAGTTCCTATGATCCAGAACTTCCCAGGCAGGAGTTGATGTAAATAACATCATCTCCCACAATGCTGTCCATTGATGTATCCATTAGCTGATGGAGAGAACCTACTCCATGCAAGGTGTACACATTGTTTCTATTTTCCGGGTGGATGACAGAAAATAATCTCAGAAGTACCAGTGAACACCTATGTAGCCATTGTTTATTGTTCTTCGCAGGTTATCTTGTAATTGATTGTTTCTTGGTCTGCTGAAGGCTATTTGGTGTAGATAGAACTAAAATGACATTCAGAGGGAATTCGAGAGTTTCGACACACAAACTCTGAATGAACAATATGTTTCCAAGGCAGGATGAGCAAGTGACTTGCGGAGAAACTTGTCAATGTGGTGTTGCCACCTCCCTGCTCCACTGGTCACTCGGGGTGGATTTGTTTGTTGGTTTTGAAGGTACGGGCTAAGGAAATGTAATGATTTACTCTGAGGCATATTGCAGATTCCATGACAAGTAATGACAAAGAATTGCATGAAATTAATAGGTGAGGAATAGGGAACCAGAGGAGCTGAACACATGGCTAAAGGAAAGATGCAGGATAGAGGTTTGGGATTCCTGGATAATTGGGTCTCTTTCTGAGGTAGATGGAACATCTCCAAACAGGATGCTCTTCACCTGAACCAGAGGGGTAGCAATAGCCTTGATTGAGGGAGAATTTTAAATACTCTCCGGAACAGTTTAAGCTAATTTCGCAGGGGTATAGGAACCAAAATTGTAGTTCCAACATACAGGAGATTAAGAACAGTGAGGTAAGAAAAATGGTTTCAACGTCGCAAGAGGGCACCATCAAGCAAGAAGCTGATTTATAGTGTGTATACGTTAATGCAAGGAGCATGCGGAATGACTTGGGTGAACTTGCAGCATGGGTTAGAACGTGGGAGTTCGATGTTGTGGCCATTTCAGAGACATTGTGGAGCAGTGATAGGAAAGGTTATTGCAGGTTTCTGGATTTGGATGTTTCAGTAAGAAGAGGGAAGACTGTAAGAGATGGGGGCTTTGGGAAGATGGTGTGGCATTGTTAATCAAGGACAGTATTATAGTGGTAGAAAGGACGTCTGAGTGTTCGTCTGCTGAGGTAGTAAGAGCTGATGTTAGAAGCAGGGAAGGAGAGGTAACCCTGTTGGGAGTTTTCTATAGGCCTCCAAATAGTTCCAGAGATGTAGTGGAAAAGATAGGAAAAATTATTCTCGATACGAGCGAGAGTGACAGCGTAATTTTTATGGGGGACTTTAATTTCCAAATATTGTCTGGGAACATTATCGTGCAAGTACTTGAGATGTGTCAGTTTTTGTCCAATGTGTACACGATATGTAGACAGACTAAAAAGGAGCGATGCCACATTGGATTTGGTACTGGGTAATGAATTGGGCACGATTTTAGATTTGGAGGTAAGTGAGCAAATTGGTGATAGCGATCACGATTGTATTATGTTTACTTTAGCGATGGAAAGAGATAGGTATATACGGCAGGGCAAGAGTAGTAGCTGGGAGAAAGCTTAAATAGGATGCAATGCGGCAAGATTTACGATGTATTGGATGCGGAAGGAAACTGCAGGGATTGTGTACAATTGGAATGTGGAGCTTATTCAAGGAATAGCTACCGTATGTCCTTTAAGAGTATATGCCTGTCAGACAGGAAGGAAATGGTCGAGCGAGGGAGCCGTGGTTTATTAAAGAAGTTGAATATCTTGTCAAGAGGAAGAATAAGTCTAATGTTATGGTGAGACATGAAGGGCTCAGTTAGAGCGCTTAAGAGCTACAAATTAGCCAGGGAAGTTCTCAAGAAAGATATGAAACGAGCCAGAAGAGGACATGTGAAGCCGTTGGAAGATAGGATCAAGGAAAATCTTAAGGATTTTTCTAGGTATTTCAAGAATAAAATAATGACTAGAGTAAGATTAGGGCCAAACAAAGATAGTAGTGGGAAGCTGTGCATTGAGGCAGACGAGATGTGAATGCGCAAAATGAATATTTTACGTCATTCTCCACTCTGGAAAAAGATGATGTTGTCGAGCAGTATACTGAGATACAGGCCACTAGACTAGATGGGACTGAGTTTCAAATGGAAGAGGTGTGAGCAATTCTAGAAATCGTCAAAATAAATAAGTCCCCTGGGTTGTGTGGGTTTATGCTACAATTCTCTGGAAAGCCAGGAAGGAGATTGCAGACTGTTTGGCTTTGATCTTTATGTCGTCATACTCTACAGGAATCGTGCTGGAAGACTGGAGGATTGCAAATGTTGTTCTCTTATTCCGGAAGAGGAGTGGAGACAATCCTGGGAATGATAGACCAGTGAGCCTTGCTTTATTTGTGGATAAAGCAGTGGAAAAGGTCATAAGTTATAGGATTTAACATCATCTAGAAAGGAATAAGTTGCTAGGGCTGGTAAACATGGTTGTGAAGGGTAGGTCGTGCTTCAGAAACCCGATGGAATATTTGAGAAGGTGGACAAACAGCTGGACGAGCGTAAAGTGGTTGATGTGGTGTATGTGGATTTCAGTAAAGCATTTTATAAGGTTCCCCATGGTAGCCTATTTCACAAAATACGGAGGTATGGGTTTGAGGGTTGTTTCGTGATTTTGATTAGAAGTTGGCTAGTTGACAGAAGACAGAGGGTGGTAGTTGATGGGAAATGTTCATCCAGAGGTTCAGTTACCACTGTGGTACTGCAAGGATTTATTTTGGTCCACTCTGCTTTGTCATTTTTTTAAAAATGAGCTGGATGAGGGTGTAGAAAGATGGTGTACAATTTATTTTGTAAATAAATTCATTTCTATTTCTGCCTTCTGATCCAGAGATTGTTCCTGAATTAACCAATACTGACTGTTCTGTTATAACAGAGGAGTCCGCATTATCAAACTCTGCTGTGATCTCCCACATCCACTGACTTTATTCCTCTCTCAGCTTTTACCTGAGCCTGAACAAGTTTGTGTACAATTTCAGCATTCTATTTTAAAGTGAATGGAGTTTCTTCCTAATTGTCATATCTGTATTGCAACCTCGATCTGTATCCCTGCCTCAGACACTCTGCTTCTGAAAACATTCATCCATGTCTCGGTCACCTTCAGTGTCAACTGTTCTAATAATCGTCTTACTGGCGTCTCACTTTATAGTCTCCATAACCTCATTTTATCCTCAACTCTGCTGCGTGTTCATCAACACACGGAGTCTAATTCATTTACCACCCCTATAATTATTGACCTACAGTTGCTTCTGGTGCGGGAATATCTCATTTTAAAGTTCTCATTCTTATCAGTGTCTCTGGCATCACTTCTCCAATTAGTCTCATTCCTCAAATCATTTCTCATAGACCCTCAAACGTGTTTTCCCTTCCAGATTTGTGCTTAAAATTAATGTGTTTCTTTCTGTTTCCCTCCTTGACCATGATTTGAGCCCCTGTACAGCTGGTGGCACTGTGTCATTGCTTGTATTTTCATTTACTTCCCAAAGCGTCACACGTGAAGCTCCCTGTCAGACAGGGATATCAGCAACTTTGACTCATGACTTTCACAATTCTTCTCTGTCAATCAATTGAAACTCCATGTTAGTCATCTTCAGCTGATCATACTTGAATCCACATGAGGAAACTCCTTGAAAGTTTGAGAAGGATCAGGCATGAATTACAGACTTTTGGACTGCAGGTACAAGGAGTGGTTAGGAAGGCAAATGTAATTTTCTCCTTCATCGCTCAAGGCGTTGAGTTGAAAAGCAGAAAGGTAATGTTGCAGCTGTGCAAGGTGCTGGTGAGATCACATCTGCAGTACTGTGTCCAGATTTTATCTCCGTACTTGAGAAAGGATGGCACTGGAGGGGGTGCAGAGGAGGTACACTCCGGCATTGGGTTGGCTGGTGATCTATGAGGAGAGACTGAGTAGATTGGGATTATATTGATTGGAATTCAGAGGAATGAGAATTTGAGAAACATATAAAACAATGAAAAGAATGGATCATACAGAAAGAGAGAGGATGTTTCCACTAACAGGTGAAGCTAGCATAAGAGGCATAGCTGGAAGATTAGAGGAAACTGATTTAGGACTGAATTTGGAAAGAATGTCTTCACTCAGAGGGTTATTAATCTGTGGAATTCCTTGCCCGGGAAGTAATTGACGCTATTCAGGAAACTGTTTTAAAATAAGGTTTTTTTTTCTGACAGATAGAGTTCATTGCAATAAAGTGTGAGGTCTAACACTTCAGAATGAATAATAAAAAAAAACAAATGATTATTTATATGGAGAGAAACTGTGACAACAAAAGACCAGCGCAGAGCAATTTGGGTGTTGTGTGCGTGCAAGGTCGGAGAAATCATAAGGATTGATCAATTTCTAGAATAGGATCATGTGTATGCCAGGGCATTGTGGAAGGAAAGATATGTAGGTTGGAGAGTTGGGCTGAGAAATTGCAGATGGAGTTCAATCCTGTCAAATGCGAGGTCATGCATTTTGGAAGATACAATTCAAGAGCGAATTATACAGCAATTGAAAATGTCAGAGGAAAATTAATGTACGGAGAGATTGCTGGGTGTTCAAGTCATTTGATCCCTGAAGGTGGCATTGCAGGTCAATCGATTTGTCAAGAAGACGAATGAAATGTTTTCCATCATCAAACGAGGTATTGAGTACAGTATTTGGCAGGTCATATTACAGTTCAATAAGACTATGTTTCAGCATTATATTTGGTACGTTTCTGGTCGTCCACATTACCAACACGATTTAGATGATTTGGAGAGAGTGCAGAATAGGTTCTTTAGGATATTACCTGATATGGAGGGTGCAAGCTATGAAGAGAAGTTGAGTAGATTAGGATTATTATCATTTGAAAGATAGAGGTCGTGGAGGGGGAATCTGAATGAGGTCTACAAAATCATGAGAGATATAGATAGGGTGGATAGCAAGAAGATTTTTAGTGGCGAACTGAATTTCTAGGAGCCATGAGATTGGATCTGTTGATGGGAGGTATATGTGGTAAATTCATTATGCAGAGGGTGGTGGTTCCTGGAACGCGTTGCCAGTAGTGGTATTATGGTGGACACAATCGTGTCATTTAAGACCTCTCTAGACAAATATATGAACGGGCAGGGAGTAAAGACATACAGATCCTTAGAAAATATGCTTTGATAGAAGAACTGGGTCGGCGCAGGCTTGCATGGGTGAATGGCTGTTCCTGTGCTGTAATATTCTTCGTTATTTTTTCATTGATCTTTGTTCTTTGAAACTATGGGAACCCAGCAGATATAGTTGAATCATTTATACACACAATTAAATTACTGGAGGACTGGAAGTGAGTACGACTGCATCTTTAGAAAGGCTGGAAGGAAAAGCGTGGAAACGATAGTCTGTGTGTCTGACATTGGTGACGAGTATGTTGTTGGAAGACATTCTGAAAGATAAGATTTACATGACTGGAAAGGGAATGGCTGATTTGTATTGGTCAGAAAGGTTTTGTATGAGAGGAATCATGTCTTACAAACATGATTTTAGTTTGTTTTAAATGAAGTAAACAGAAAGATTGATTGTAGCAGAATGGTAGATGTTGTTTAAATGAACATTAGCAAAGCCTTTGATTAGGTTCTGCATGGTAGATTAATAAATAAAGTTAGAGCACATGGGATTGCGGGTAAGCTTGATAACTTGATATAAATTCGGTTTTACAGAAGGAGACAAAATAGAGGATTTTGCTTTGGCCTGGAAGCCTGCGACAAGCAGTGTTCCATAGGGATCAGTACTGGATGGACTTTCATTTGTCATTGATGTAAAAGGACAGGATGATAATATCGAAGGCATGGTTGGTGCATTTACAGATGACACCAAAATTGCTGCTATATTGGGCAATGAGACAGGTGTCTGCGATTGCAAGGAGATATTGTTCAATTAGTTCAATGGATTGAGGAGTGACAGATGGAGATTAGATAAAGTAAATGTGAGGTACTGCATTTTGATAAAACAAACAAGTGCATGAAGTACATCTCATAATTATACGACCCCAGGTAGTACTTTAGGCCAGAGAGATCGAGGGATTTTGGTACATAAGTCTTTGAACTTTATATCAAACGTGGAAAAAAGGATTTTAGAAGGCATTCAGTCCGTTTGCCTTGGTCGCCCAGACGTTTCACTACAGGTGTCGGTATTTCATACTGAGGTTGTACAGGGCATTGATAAGGCCTCTTTTGGAGTACTGAGTCCAATTCTGATCACTCACTCAGAGGAAGGACAATATTAAGCTGATTAGGATTAAAATATATTTCCCGGAACGTTGCTAAGAATTGAGGGATTGGGGTATAAGGAGAGATTGAATCAGATCATATGTTTGATTCCCTGGACCGCAGAAGATCCAAGGGGAACATTATAAAATCATGAGGTATATTGATAAGGTGAATGGCATGTTTCTGTTCCCTCGGATGGAGGATTTCTAAAACAGCGAGAATATTTTAAAGTGAGAAGAGAAATATTTCAAAAGTACTTGAGTGGCAATTTGTTCTTACATAGAGATATTAGTGTGTGTAATGCACTTTCAAAGGAAGTGGTGGGTGCAGGTACAGTTACAACATTTGAAAGATGTTTGGGTAGGTACAAGAATAGGAAATGTTTGGAGGGATATGGGCCAAACTTAGGTTGGTAGTATTAGTTGAACAAAAGATGTGCTTCCATGTTGTTCGACTCTGTGACCATGATTCTTTTGCTTTTTATAAAAAAAAGTTAATGACTTTCCAATATCTGTGTCAAAGTGAATACTTATTCTTAAAATGGATTTCCTAGTTTTAATCTCCCATACAAGAGGGAATGTCCATCAGGTATTCACCTGATGCACGGTTTTCAAGATCTTGTTTAGTGCAGGAGAAAAATCACTTATACAGAGACCTAAAATGCATATCCTTCCTAATACAAGGGTTTCAACTCAGAATCAATAAAGTGAAGTACCTTTGGAAGTTTCTAAATCAAATGATTTTTTTTTTCCCGGAAACCAAAATAACTTCTGATAACGGAAATAGACTGATCCCTGGAGCACTCACTGGCTTCAGTTTCACAAGAAGAAAATCAAAATAAAACTCTACTCACAATGCCCTGCTGTAAATCATGACCAAAAAAAACAGTATATCTTGGAAAATATCAGCGGAACTGGCAACTTCTGTGAAGAGAAATCAAACTATCTTGATAAATTATTTTATCCTGGGCTCTTTAAAGTTAATTCCAGGCACAGGTATCGAGCAATCCTCCAGAGCAACTAGAGCAAATAGTTTGTGAGGCCTTAGTTTATTTTTCTTAAAGTTTGAACAATAGAAGCAGCCTCAATGAGTACAGTCAAGCTCTCATAGAACCAGGGCGTATAGTCGGTAGTTTGCAGCAGTTGTAGCCGGGATCTCAACAGGGTTGGAAACTGTACTACATGTCGCTGGCTGCTACTCTCTCTGAATTTTCCCTTCTGGGTTGCAGGAGTTGCGTTGCCCTGCAATTTGTTTTTCTGCATTTTTTGCCCAGGGTGTATTTATGAGCTGTTCCCACATTGGAACAGTAACTGTTTAGTATTAAAACAATTCTTTAAGTTTGGCTCAGTTTTCCAATCGAGTTAAGTTATTCCACGTTCATCTTGCTTTGATTATACTTTTACTATTGTGTTCGAATAATTTGTGTTTTGCGTAATGTCAATTCGTTTGATCAATTGAATTGGATCTGGAACATGGCACCTTACATTTACTTTTAAATAAGAAAATGTTAGGGTCCAGATTAACATCTTAATCACTTTTCAGAGTTCTGATCTCATCTGTAACAATGTGTAATGGGATCGCTCTTATTTTGGGAACAGTAGATTAATTGAAATGGGGGATAATACCTTGTTTCCTCGTTTGTTTAAAATGATGTAATATCAACTACTGCTGGTTCACCAACTCCACTGTGCAACCAACAGGTTTCATCGAATCCGATCAGTGTGGAATTCAGTCCATCTAGTTCACACTGACCTGCCATAGAATGTCACACAATCATTTCCATCCCGGTAACCCTGTGTTTCACATGGCTAATCCATGTAAGCTCCATATCCCTGGGCATTATGGACAATTTAGCATGGTCAGTCTACCAAACCTGCACATCTTTAGACTACAGGAGGAAAGTGGAGAGCTCATCGTTTGTTTGAGAATGTATCAATTACTGCGAATCACTCACATTGTGCGGCTATGCGATGCTTCACAGAATAGCCTTGGCAACAGAAAGGAGTTTGTCTGATCCCTTGCAATGTTGTCTCTGAGATATTAGAGAAGGAGGTGGACATGTCTGGCATTGATCTGCTGGCACATTGGGTCATTGAGAATGCTTTCGCACTTATCATTTGTCAGAGTGTAGAGCAAATTAAATGCAAGTAGTAGAACATGCAATGAAATTATCTCGTCTCATTCCATCAATGGTTCACTGAAGACAACTGCTGTGGAAACACTCCTTAATATGTGCACTGTTTGTCATTAATACCTCCCAAAGACAAATTAATTCTACATGGCAGAGGGGGCCCAGACATTTCTCTATATAAGCCCCAGTACAGCTGCAATCCTCTCCACACCCCTCTAGAGAGAGACTGCATGCATGTGTGTGTGAGTGTGTCTGTGTGTATTTCTATTGATGTTGCTGTTAGCTTGTATGATGCTGTGACCTGCTGCCCACCCTCTCTGACTAAATTCCAGACGGTTTTCACCCTCCATCACTGTCTATGCAGTGGAGTGGAGAGGCCAGCAGAATGTCGAATTCCATCACATTAAGCAACGCAGGGATCATCAGACCAGTCTCACACAGAGATACACACAAATGCTAATTCGCACAGTTACACACTCTAATACATACACGCAGATGCAGACATACGAATAAATGGGCATGCGCTCACACACACACACAGACAGACACACAGATATACTGACACGAGACAAACATGGGAGTCGATCGGTATTTCTCTTTCTCTGTGATAAATTCTCACTATTTCACCCACTCAGTAAGGTGTGCCACATTGTTTCTATTTCTCTGTTTGCAGCATGACTTTTTTTTTTCTCTGGGTCTTTGGGATGTGTGTTGTTATTTTTGACGCTCGTTTGCTATCAGTGTATGCCTTGATCACACCAGTGAGTCTGTCAGTATTTCAATTGTTCTGCAGGAGAAAGTAAGGACGGCAGATGTTGGGGATCAAAGCTGAGCGTGTGGTGCCTGAAAAGCACAGCAGGTCAGGCAGCATCCGAAGACCAGGGGAATTGTCAGTACAGGTATAAGACCTTCATCAGTCCTGTCTGTAATCCGAATTCTATCCTGGCGTGCTTTGCTTTTCCAGCAGCACACTGTCGGCTTTGATGACCAACATCTGCAGTCATTACTTTCTGACTTGCTCTACTTTTGCAGCGCCACATTCTCTTTCAGTTATTTTGACTGGAGTCTGACACTATGGCAACTTCGATGCTTGTTGATGTCGCCAAACCTGGAAGAATTGCAAAGTATGTGGAGGGCAGTGTACTACAACAACAACAGGATAACGCCAACTTGTTGTAGATTTCAGGTATATTTCATCCGACAATCAACTCAGGACATTATGAGGTGATGTACTATGGAAGGAAAACAGGCTGTACAGTTATAAACGGGGTGCAGGAGCAGAGGGACCTGGGTGTATTTGAGCACAGATTATTGAAGATGTCAGGACAAGGGAGGAGAGCAGTAACTTTCTTAGTTTCAGTATCTGAGCTTTTTACAGGAGGAGTGTAGGAGGGAGTCTCCGTGCTCCCTTCCTGGGAGGTGGTGGTGACGATGTGTTATGAGCCCACCCTCCTGCCCACCAAGACCGTGGGTATTCTATTTGTACCAGCTCCATAAAAAAGCGAGATGGCATCAGGGCCAAGGTTTCTAAGTTGGAATGGGGAAAACGGAACGGAGCTGCCAGCAGGTTTAACGTGAGAATTACCTTTCACTGAACCTTGCTCCTCACTCGGTCCGTGGGACATGGATGTTTCAGAATCTCCACACGAGGCACCCCGTCCTCTCCGGCTCATACCAGGGTACTCCCCACATGGCGGGGGGAAGGGTCTAATGGAACAGATGTCCGGCACTCCACCACCCGGCTTGGCCCTTCCTGTCCTATTCCAGCCTTTTTCTCCTGGATTGGGAGAAAGGGAGTGAGTGAGTGAGTGTGGAGCCTGCTGATCGTACTGCTCTAGGTGGGGGGCGACGGAATGAAGAGGTTTTCGGTCCGGGTCTGTCCACAGTGTTGTACACATGCAGCGTTCTTAATGTAGTGGGTATACTGGATTTGAGAGAAGCAGAGAGAGACAGAGAGAGGGAAGGTGTTGCACGCAATAGTGAGGGTGATGGCACATGAGCCTTGCTCGGGGTCGGTGCTATCACAGAAATACAGTGAGTGTGAGGGAGCAGAGACAATACAGTGACCCTTATCCTGACAGAGCAGGGATAGTTATTAATGCTTGTCCTGTATTGCTGGACAGTTCTTCAGACCGCAGATACTACACTGAGCTGGGTGGTGAGCTCAGACCATGCTCGGTAGGTCTGGTGGTGTGGCCCCCTCTGGGAAGAGAATGGTCCTTCTCTGTGCTAGCCCATTCACTAGGACCTCCATACCCCTGTCGACAAACCGTGGTGTAATTGCCTCTTATCTGCCATGCTTGGGGTAAACTGTGCAGGGCAGCTCTGAACTGAGAAAGGTCAGCCGTGTGCCCCTTGGCCTTTTAAAGATGGCACCAATGCCAGGGATCACGGAATATCCGTGGGTATCCAGACGATGGCGAGTACCCCCAGCCATGATGGTTGTTAGAATCGGGCTGTTATTGAATGAGTGGGACACCATGGGGTGGGATGGGTAGTTAATGAAGTGAATTAGATAAGTTAGCACCAGGAAACTAGCTCAGCCTCGTGTAGACGATCCCTCTGTCACGCTCAATGTAAATGCCACTGAGATAAATTATTGTTAGATTCAGCCCAATGGGTCGAAATCTGTTCTGACCCAACTCCCACTTACAAAGCTGCAGAACAAATGTTAATCCAAAACGCTCCTGAAATCACACAAATATTCTGTTCCCCCATCATTCCATGAAGCACTGGCTCATGTTACAGGATACTGTCGAAATGTCGGCATTTCAGCATTCTGGAAACTGTGATCACATCCTTCCATTACATTAGGAGAAAGTGAGGACTGCATGGTGAGAACGTGGGAGGCTCACTGTGTTGAATTACCTATTCCTTTCCCAATGTTTGTATGCAGTCTGTGGGAAAGCTCTGTCAGTGTTATCACAAGCTCTCAGATGTTAGGAAGGGGGTCTCTGTAGGGTTGACAGGCCTGTGTTTAAATTTTCCGATGCAGAAGTTAGTGCCCAGTGTTCTGACCGGTTTTATCCTTTAAAACCTGGAAGCAGTTTGATACAATTGAATGCCTTGCTTGGCTGTTTCAGAGACCATTGAAACCTGTGTCTGGAGTCGCTTTTACGTCAGACCAGGAAAACACAGGAGATTCACTTCTTGAAAGTACATTGGGGAAACAAATTGCTGTTTCCAATTGACATTGGGTTCAAGGTCATTATTACTGACACCAGATTTTAGATATCGATATTTTATTAACTGTTATTAACGTCCACCAGCTGTCAGAGCATTAGCCTGGTCTGGATTAGTAATCCAGTGACATTTCCATTGCCACACAGGGAGCTATTGCAAACCACGCTGAGCAGTTTATTTCTGTGCTGCTTGACAACTTTGTCAAACAGAACACCCAGCCATTTGACTGTCATGATGGAATGGAGGGGGTGATGTTGGTCATACTGTAATTATTCTCTTCTTAAGGGAGTTGTCAAAGTTGTGCAACTTTCTACATTGCCAGATAGATGTCAGATTTGGAACTGGAATGAAACAGCTTCCCCAGGGACACGGCTTGTTGTACATTGCCTTTGTCATGTCTACTGTGTTCAGGATGTTTCTTCATGTCACATAGAGTAGCATACCACTGGTCACAAGCCTCCAGTTTGAAAAGCAACCCTCCACTGCCATCAGTAATTCTGTGGGCATATTGATGAGGTGAGTTAAATCATTGAATCAACACTTCTGGCTGAGTATTTACAATTTGTCTCATTGCCCAACACCCTTTAACATAATCATCTGAATCCTCAGGAAAGGCTGAGGATCTTGGGGCTGTTTTGATTGGAGAAAAGAAGATTGAGAGGTGACTTGATAGAGGTGTACAAGATGATTAGGGGTTTAGATAGGGTTGACCATGAGAACCTTTTTCCACGTATGGAGTCAGATATTACGAGGGGGCATAGCTTTAAATTAAGGAGTGGTCGATATAGGACTGATATTAGGAGTAGATTCTTTACTCAGCGAGTCGTGAGTTCATGGAATGCCCTGCCAGTAACAGTGGTGGACTCTCCCTCTTTGTGGGCATTTAAACGGACATTGGATAGGCATATGGAGGAAAGTGGGCTAGTGTAGGTTAGGTGGGCTTGGATCGGCGCAACATCGAGGGCCGAAGGGCCTGTACTGTGCTGTATTTTTCTATGTTCTATATTCTTTCTATGTTCTTTCCAGTATGTGCTACCTTCTGTGTTTAGAGTGAATACATGTCACTCTTTTTATCTCCCTGACTAACAGTAAGAACTCTTTAGTGTCAGTGATGCCAGCTTTATGTCATTTCAGAGACACGGAAATTGTGCCATAGAACATAGAACATAGAACAATACAGCACAGAACAGGCCGTTGTTGTGCCGAACTTCTGTCCTAGATTAAGCACCCATCCATGCACCTATCCAAATGCCGCTTAAAGGTCGCCAATGATTCTGACTCTACCACTCCCACGGGCAGCGCATTCCATGCCCCCACCACTCTCTGGGTAAAGAACCCATCCCTGACATCTCCCCCTATACCTTGCACCCTTCACCTTAAATTTATGTCCCCTTGTAACACTCTGTTGTACCCGGGGAAAAAGTTTCTGACTGTCTACTCTATCTATTCCTCTTATCACCTTATAAACCTCTATCAAGTCACCCCTCATCCTTCGCCATTCCAACGAGAAAAGGCCGAGAACTCTCAACTTATCCTCGTACGACCTATTCTCCATTCCAGGCAACATCCTGTAAATCTTCTCTGCACCCTCTCCAAAGCTTCCACATCTTTCCTAAAGTGAGGCGACCAGAACTGCACACAGTACTACAATTGTGGCCTAACCAAAGTCCTGTACAGCTGCAACATCACTTCACGACTCTTGAATTCAATCCCTCTGCTAATGAACGCTAATACACCATAGGCCTTCTTACAAACTCTATCCACCTGAGTGGCAACTTTCAAAGATCTATGTACATAGACCCCAAGATCCCTCTGTTCCTCCACCTGACTAAGAACCCTACCGTTAAACCTTTATTCCGCATTCTTATTTGTTCTTCCAAAATGGACAACCTCACACTTGGCAGGGTTGAACTCCATCTGCCACTCCTCAGCCCAGCTCTGCATCATATCTAAGTCCCTTTGCAAACGACAACAGCCCTCCTCACTGTCCACAACTCCACCAATCTTTGTATCATCTGCAAATTTACTGACCCACCCTTCGACTCCCTCATCCAAGGCATTAATAAAACTTACAAACAGCAGAGGACACAGAACTGATCCCTGCGGAACTCCACTTGTAACTGGGCTCCAGGCTGAATATTTACCATCTACCACCACTCTCTGACTTTGACCGGTTAGCCAGTTTTCTATCCAATTGGCCAAATTTCCCCCTATCCCATGCCTCCTGACTTTCCGCATAAGCCTACCATGGGGAAACTTATCAAATGCCTTACTAAAATCCATGTACACTACATCCACTGCTCTACCCTCATCCACATGCTTGGTCACCTCCTCGAAGAATTCGATAAGACTTGTAAGGCAAGATCTATCCTTCACAAATCCGTGCTGGCTGTCCCTAATCAAGCAATGTCTTTCCAGATACTCATAAATCCTATCCCTCAGTACCCTTTCCATTACTTTGCCTACCACAGAAGTAAGACTAACTGGCCTGTAATTCCCGGGGTTATCCCTATTCAATTTTTTGAACAGAGGCACAACATTCGCTACTCTCCAGTCCCCTGGTACCACCCCCGTGACAGTGAAGACGAAAGATCATTGCCAACGGTACTGCAATTTCCTCTCTTGCTTCCCACATAATCCTAGGATATATCCCGTCAGGCCCGGGGGACTTGTCTATCCTCAAGTTGTTCAAAATGTCCAACACATCTTCCTTGTTAACAAGTATCTCTTCTAGCTCATCAGTCCGTTTCACACTCTCCTCTTCAACAATACGGTCCCTCTCGTTCGTAAATAATGAAGAAAAGTACTCATTCAAGACCTCTCCTATCTCTTCCGACTCAATACACAATCTCCCACTACTGTCCTTGGTCGGACCTACTCTCGTTCTCGTCATTCTCATGTTTCTCACATACGCATAAAATGCCTTCGGGTTATCCTTGATCCTATCCGCCAAGGATTTTTCATGCCCTCTCTTAGCTCTCCTAATCCCTTTCTTCAGGTCCCTTCTGGTTATACTGCATCCCTCCACTGCCCTGTCTGAACCCTGTTTCCTCAACCTTATGTAAGCCTCCTTCTTCCTCTTTACTCGACATTCAACCACCCTCGTCAACCAAGACTCCCTCACACGATCATTTCTTTCCTGCCTGATAGGTACATACATATCAAGGACACGTCGTATCTGCTCCATGAAAAAGTTCCACATTTCCACCACATCCTTCCCTGATAGCCTATGCTCCCAACTTATGCTCCTCAAATCGTGTCTTACAGCATTGTAATTTCCCTTCCCCCAATTGTAAAATCTACCCTGTTGTGCGCACCTATATCTCTCCATAACCAAGGTGAAAGTCACAGAATTGTGGTCACCATCACCAAAATGTTCACCCACTAACAAGCCCATCACTTGTCCCGGTTCATTACCGAGTACCAAATCCAATATGGCCTCCCCTCTGGTTGGACAATCTACATACTGAGTTAGAAAAGCTTCCTGGACACACTGCACAAACACCACCCCATCCAATCTACTTGATCTAAAGAGCTTCCAATCAATATTTGGGATGTTGAAGTCGCCCATGACTACGACCCTGTGGCTTCTGCACCTTTCCAAAATCTGTTTCCCAATCTGTTTCTCCACATCTCTGCTGCTATTGGGGGGCCTATAGTAAACACCCAACAAGGTGACTGCACCTTTCCTATTTCTGACTTCAGCCCATACTACCTCCAAAGATCCCCCTCAAACTTCCTTTCTGCAGCCGTTATACCATTTCTAATTAGCAATGCCACCTCCCCTCCTTTTTTACCACCCTCCCTAATCTTACTGAAACATCTGTAACCAGGAACCTCCAACAACCATTCCTGTCCCTCATCTATCCACGTTTCCTTAATGGCCACAACATCGTAGTCCCAGGTACCAATCCACGCCTTAAGTTCACCCACCTTATTTCTGATACTCCTTGCGTTGAAGTATACGCACTTGAGCCCATCTCTGTGTCCGTAAGTATTCCCTGTCAGTGCCACCTTCTCCACAGCCTCCCTACATTCTTGGACATCCTGACAAACAGCTAGCTTACTTGCTGGACTACAAGTCTGGATCCCATCCCCTTGCCAAATTAGTTTAAACCCCCTCGAAGAGTGATAGCAAACCTACCACCCCCCCCCCCCCCCCCGGGTATTGGTGCCCTTCTGGTTCAGGTGCAACCCGTCCTGTTTGTACAGGTCCCACCTTCCCCAGAATGCAGTCCAATTGTCCAAATGCCTGAAGCCCTCCCTCCTACACCATCCTTGTAGCCACGTGTTCAACTGCACTCTCTTCCTATTCCTTGCCTCACTGTCACGTGGCACCGGCAAAACTGAATATATTCTGTTCCTTGCACTGCAATTTTTTTAATTCTGTCCATCAAGAAGATATTGGGGACAGGGGGGATGTCACTTTACTCCTCATCAGTCTCCACAGCCACTGTCTTCTATTCCTTTCTGTTTCTTACCCCATGAAAAATACATACTGTGTCTGACCCTTGAATCCCAATAAACAGGTCAATGTTAAACAGAACACTTACTTTTGCGCTAAGGTACTAAAAAAAAATCTCAAAAAGAAAAGACATACAAATCGTGCAATAAGATGTTTCCATCTTTTTAAACAGATTATAGAATTGCATTGTGTAAACGATAAACAATTAATTGGTAAGAGCTGTGAGAGTAAAATCCAGGGAAATCTGTATTTCTTGTGTATGTTCAGGGCAGTTGTGCCCAGAAGCAGTTTTATATTGGAAGTTGTTGTGGTGGAGGAGACTTCAATGTAGTAACAACATCTCGATTGATGCTGTGTACTGATGATTATTCAGGCAGGTTACTACCCCATCCTCGCTATTATTGGTGTTCTTGGTGAGTCTATCTCTGCCCATTTACTAATTTTCTAACCCGTTGTGAATGTCGTCGTTTTCTCTGTAGTGCATATTTGGCAAAAATCCAAACTATCGTCTTCGCTTTCAATCACAATCTCCATTTCTATGCCATGAATTTCATATCCCTCGTTTACAATTATCTGAGGAGAAACGAAAGTGATCATAACCACGATTACCCCATTTTATCATGAACTGATTTATATCTCAATATTCCATCTACAACAAAACCTGGTCCACTCCCACCTTCACAATATCCCCAGTGTTCACTTCTGCCTCAACACTGTTTCTGAATAAACCATCATTCACACCTTTCCAGTTACAATTCTCTTCTGGCAACACTTCTCGTTACACATAATATGACCACAAACTTTTTCTTACCTCAACCTGGACCTATGCTAGGTGCAAAGTGTGAAGTCAGTTTGATTCTAAAATGAGTTTCAGCATAACCTGTAAACTCACACAAGGATGAGGACTATGCTATCAGTGACCAGGAAGTGACAGTTTCATTGAATTGTCCTGATTCTAGAAATTTCTGAGGGCAAGTGGGTGTCACGTTCATCATCTCCCAGTTGCAGTGCTCCGATATATTCACACAGTGACGGAATACATTTCTGCTTCCTGCTGAGGGTAATAACTTCGCCCTGTGTCCACAATGGAGGGTACCAAAAATCAACTAGAAATATTATGGGACAGATTGACTGGTGAAAATAAGAACATGTGCATGATTAGAATTAATAAAGTAGACTTACTCAAAAACTAATTGAATTGAAGTTTGGCAAGTTACTGCACCAAATGAGCTCCATCCCAAAGTTTTCAGGGAAGTGGCAATACAGCTAGTGAAAGTAATTCAGAGTCATACAGAACAGAAACAGACCCTTTGGTTCAATCAGTCCATGCTGACTATTCCAATTCCAAACTAACTTAGTACCAGCTGCCCGCGCTTGGCCAATATCCGTCCAAACCTTTCCTATGTACTTATCCAAATGTCTTTTAAACGTTGTAATGACAAGAAAGAAGTATTGATTACTCTTCAAAATTCTTTAGACTCTGAAATTCTTGTTCCTGCAGACTGGAAAGTAGTTATTGTAATCCCAAATATTTAAAACCGGTGTGGGAGCGAAACAAAAAAAAGTGGGTACCTTGATGTCAGGACTGAGGAAAATATTAGAACGTTTTGTGAGAAATTCCATAATTAGACACTTGAGAAATCATGATGTGACTTGGCAGAGTCAGCTTAAAATTAGAAACCGGAAATTATCTTTGAGAAACCTGTGGAGTTTGTGTTAGTTGATGCATCCACAAAAGAGAACCAGTGGGAGTGGGGTATTTGAATTTGCAGAATACTTTTTTTTACATTGTTGCTAACAAGTGAACAAAGGAAGTTAGAGGACATTGATAAGTTGCAGACGGGGTGATCTGGATATACCACATGGATTGAGGATTGGTCAGTGGAAACAATACAGAGTTTCTTGCACTGTTATGGACTGAAGGCAGTTACTCATGGGATATCACAAGTTTCAGTGTTTGAACCACCACAATTTGCAAGGCATAGAAATTATTTGGATGTGAGAAATAAACAGCATGCATCTCATTTTGTGTTGATTAAATGGTACAATGTTGAGAAGTGTTATTTTTAAAAAGGACCTGAACGTCCTTGATCATGAGTCACCAAAAATCGCTCCTCCAAGGGCGTTAAGTATTGAGCACCTTGTACAGTATGCTGCCCTTCATTGTAATATAAGTAAAGCCGTCTTCCTGTATTTGTCAGGCCTTGATGAGAGAGTATTTGGGGCACTGTGAACAGGTATGATCTCCTTTGTAAGGCACGATCTCATTAACACAGACACAGGTCAAACAAGTATCAGCAGTCTAATCCATGAGATGATGACACCATGAAGAGATGGTGATGGAACTGGGTATTTAATCTGTCGTGATAGGAGACAAAGAGGGATTATGTTGAAACTTGAGGGTTAGCGAAGATCGCATATTTTTAAAAGAGACACTGATGGGTGAGAAATAATTAATATATTACATTTATTGTCACATGTGCCTAAGTACAGTGAAAGCTTTATTTGCGAGCAGTACAGACAGATGACAGTAAGCAAGGACACACAGATCGTAGGGTGAAAAATAAATTTGGACAGAACAAGGCGTGTAGGTTACAATACGCAGGACATTCAAACAAACACGATTAACATGAACAAGATCATCTTTATTTGGAGTTACAGAGTCCATTCATCAGTCTAATATAGCATCCCTAATACTCTATGTACCTGAATTAACTCTCCCTACATTAATGTGCCGCTGGGATGAGGTCCTACGAGAAACATTTAGGGAGTTAGGAGCCAAGTTTAAAAAGTTGGACCTCAGAGGCAATAATCTCAAGATTTCTTCCATGTGTCAAATGCTAGTCAGTGTAGCAAAGATAGAATAATCATGAAGAATGTGTGGCTTGAGAGATGGAGCAGGAGGGAGTGGTCCAGATGTTTGGGATATTGGGACCGGTTCTCGGGGATGTAGGACTATTACAAATTGGGCGGTCTACATCTGGGTAGGACTGGAGCCAATGTCCGATGGAGTGCATTTGCTAACGCTGTTGGGAAGGGTTTAAACTAATGTGGCAGGGGATCGGGAAAAAAATGAGGAGTTTGGTGAACGGAAAGAAGGTAGTAACTAAAGCATAAATAACTAGATCATGAAATCAGCATGACTGAGGGGTAGAGGAGGCAGGAAGCGGAGGATGAACACAGAGGAACTTGTAGTTTTAATGCAAGAAGTATATTAGGTAAAGCAGATGAACTTAAGGCTTGGAATAGTACCTGGGAAAATAATGTTATTGACATAACTGAGACTTTTTGAGGGACTGGCGTGATTGGCAACTAAATATCCCAGGACATTAATGCTTCAGGCGGGATAACGTGGAAGGGAAATGGGGTGGAGTAGAAGCGTCACTGGTCAAAGAAGATATCACGGCTGTGCTGAAGGAGTGCACCATGGAAGATTCGAGCAGTGAGGCAATAATGGGCAGAGCTCAGAAATAGAAATGATACGTTAACAATGCTGGGATTGTACTACAGGCCTCCCAACACCGATCGAGATACAAATATATAGATAGATCACAGAAAGATGTAGGAGCAACAGGATGATGGTGATAGGAGATTTTAATTTTCCCAATATTGACTGGGATTCACTTAGTGTTAGAGGTCTAGATGGAGCAGAATTTGTATGGACCATCCAGGAGCATTTTCTAGAGCAGTGTAAAAATAGTTCAACTCGGGAAGCGGCCATGCCAGACCGGGTGTTGGGAACTGAGCCCGCCCAGGCAGTGCAAGTTTCAGTAGGGTATTACTTTGGAAATAATGATCACAATTCCTTCAGTTTTACAATAGTCATGGAGAAAGATTAGAGTGGTCCTAATGGAAGAGTGCTAAACTGGGGGAAGGCCAACTACAGCAAAATTCGGCAAGAGCTGGGGAACGTGTATTGGGAACAGCTGTTTGAAGGGAAATCCGCATTTGATATGTGGAAGGCTTTTGAAAAGAGGTTAATTATTGTTCAGGAGAGATATGTTCCTGTGAAAATTATGGATAGAAATGGCAAGGTTAGGAAATCATGGATGACAAGTGATATTGTGAGACTAGCTAAAAGGAAAAAGAATGTGTACATAATGTCTAGGCAAATGAAGGTAGAGGAAGCCTTGGAAGAATGTTCTAAAGGTAGGACCAATCTGAAATGAGGAACTAAGAGGGCGAAAAGGGATCATGAGATACACTTACGAGCAGGATTAAGGAAAACGTCAAAGCTTTTTGGTCATATATAACAAACAAGAGGGTAGCGAGATAAAGGGTTGACCCACTCAAGGACAAAGCAGGAAAGATATGCTTGGAAGCAGAGAAATCGGGAGAGATTCTTATTGTGAACTTTGCATCTGTATGGAGAGGGGCATGGTGGATGTTGAGGTTCGGGATAGATCTTTGATTGCTCTTGGTCAAGTCTGCATAAAGAGGGAGGAAGTGTTGTGAGTTCCAAAAGACATTAAGATGGACAAGTCCCCAGGTCTGGATGGGATCTACCCCAGGTTACTGAAGGAAGCGAGAGAGGAATTAGCTGAGGCTTTAACAGATATTTTTGCAGCTTCCTTGAACACGGGGGAGGTCCTTGGGGAATGGAGAATTGCTAATGGCGTCTCCTTTATTAGGAATAATTCATGTAATAACAGACCTGTGAGTGTGACGTCAGTGGTAGGGAAGCTACCGGAGAAGATACTGAGGGATAGGATATATACCCATTTGGAATAGAATGACTTCACAGTGCTAGGTAGCATGGTTTTGTGCAGGTAAGGTAATGGCTTACAAACTTAATAGAATTGTTTGAAGAGGTGACAAAGTTGATTGATGAGGGAAGGGATATAGATGTCATACAGACGGACTTTAGTAAGGCGTTTGATAAATTTCCCCATAGGCTGATGACGAAGGTGAAGTTGTATGGGTGTTCTTGCTAGATGGATAGAGAACTGGTTCGGCAACAGGAGACACAGAGTAATGATGGAAGGAAGCTTCTCAAAATGGAGATCTGTGACCAGTGGTGCCCCACAGGGGCCCTTGCTGGGACCATTGTTTTTTGTGATATACATAAATGATTTGGAGGAAGGTGTAGCTTGTTTCATTAGCATGTTTGCAGGTGACACTAAGATTGGTGGAATAGCAGACAGTGAAGGAGAATACAGCAGAATATAGATAGATTGGGGAGATGGGCAGTGAAATGACAGATGGAGTTCAATCTGGACAAATGTGAGGCGATGCATTTTGGATGATCCAATTCAAGAGCGAACTATGCAGTAAATAAAAACAAACGTATTGGAGAAAATTGATGTACAGAGACATAGAGGTGTCTAGGTCCATTGTTCCCTGAAGGTGGCAAGGCAGATCAGTAGAGTGGTGAAGAAGGTAGACGGCGTGGTTTCTTTCATTAGACCTGGTATTGAATATAAGAGTTTGCAGGTTGTGTTACAGTTGTATAAGACTTTAGTTCAGCCACATTTGGAATACTGCATACTGGTCGCCATACGAGCAAAACGATGTGGATGCTTTGGAGAGGGTACAGAGGAGGTTCACCAGGATGTTGCCTGGTATGGAGGGTGCCAGCCATGGAGAGAGATTGAACAAATTAAGATTATTTTCATTAGATAGACGGTGGTTGAGGGGTAACCTGATCCTTGGATGGCGATGGATATTGAGGCTCTGGTAAGCACAATAAAGAATGCATACATTGGGTTTAATATATCGGGCTTAAGTCAATCCTTAGATGACTACACAAAGTGTAGAAGCACCCTATAGAGGGGAATCAGAAGCCCTAAAAAGGGCATAACATGGATCTCTCAGAAAAGGTGGAAGATAATCCCAAGAGGTTCTCTAGCCATATTAAGAGTAGAAACGTGACTCAGGAGAGAATAGGTCCCCGTACTGATGAGCATGGCAGTCCTTGTGTGGAATCACCAGGAGGTGGGGGGAGTTGTTTAATGAATACTTCTCCTCCATGTTTACTCAGGAGCAAATGATGCATAATAAGGAAATAAGGAAAACAATTTGGAATGTTTTGGCCCGCATACATATTACCAGAGTAGAGGTATTTGCTACCTTAAATCACAATAAGGTGAATAAATCCCCTGGGCAAGAATATGTCCAGTGTCGGATGTTATGTGAGGCCAGGGAAGAAATTGCAGAGGCCCTTGCACAGATTGTTGCTTCATCGTTTGCCACTGTTTAAGAAAGGGAGCCAAGACAACCCAGGGAGTTCTTAGTCAGTGAGTGTAACATCACTGTTAGGCAAGTTGTTGGAGACGATAATGAGAGACAGGATGAAAGAACATTTGGTAATTCAAGGTCTGATTAGAAATAGTCAACATGGATTTGTGTGTGGGAAATCATGTCTGACAAATCTTTTAAATTGTTTCAAAGAGATAACCGCGAGAATAGATAAGGGTAGGACAATGGATGATCTATATACGGACTGTAGTAAGACTATTGACAAGGTCCCATACGGCAGATTAGTCAGTGAGTTTAGGTGACATGGGATCCAGAGAGAGCTAGCTAATTGGATTCAAAATTGTCTCGATGGTAGGAAGCAGAGGGTGGTGGTTGAAGGTTGTTTCTCAGACTGGAGGTCTGAAACTAATGGTGTGCCACAAGTGTCAGTGCTGAGACATTTGTTATTTGTTATTTACATAAATGTTCTGAATGTGAATATACAAGGCATGATGAGGGCCATAAGACATAGGAGCAGAAATTGAAATATTCAGCCCATCGACTCTGCTCCACTATTCACCATGGCTAGTAAGTATCTGAACCCCATTTTTCTGCTTTCTCGCCATAACCCTTGATCCCCTTGACAATCAAGAATTTGTCCATCTCAGTCTTATATATACTCAGTAACCTGGCCTCCACAGCCTTCTGTGGCATTGAATTCCATGGATTCACCACTCACTGGCTGAAGAAGTTTCTCTTGATCTCCGATCTAAAAGCTGTTCCTTTTTCTCTAAGGCTGTATCCTCGGGTCCTGGTCTATTCTACCAATGGAAACATCTTCACATCTATTCTGTTCAGACTATTCAGTATTCAGTATATTTCAATTAGATCTCCCCTCATCCTTCTAAACTCCATTAAGTAAAGATGCAGAGTCCTCAAAGGTTCCTCGTATGTTAAGGTTTTCATTCCTGGGACCATTCTCGTGAAACTCCTCTGAACACGTTCCAAGGCCAGTGCACCTGTTCTGAGGTATGGGGCCCAAAACTGCGCAACATACTCCAAGTACTCCCAAGAAGATTACTACATTTATGGATGATGCAAAATTATGAGGTATCGTTGATAGCAAAGAACATTATCAGAAATCATAGAGGGATTTTAATTTGATGAGGAAGTCATCTGAGGATTGGCAACTGCAATTAAATGTAGAAAAGTTGGAGGTGTTACACTTTGGAAAGTAAAAGAAAGATAGGGCTAATACAGTAAATAGTCAGGTTCTGGAACAGAGGGACCTCAGATAACAAGTGCATACTTCACTGGAAGAGGAATCACGGGTAGAAAGGGCAGTGAAGAAGGCATTTAGACTGCTGGCCTTCATCGTTCAAAGCATTGAATATAGGAGTTGGGACATTATGTTACCATTCCGTAAGCCGTTGGTGAGGCCACACTTGGAGCATTGTGAACAGTTTTGGTCACCCTGTTAACCTGAAAAGAGTGCAAAGAAGATTGACAAGGATGTAGTAATTATGAATACTGCATCTACAGCTCCAGCACAGGGATTACCTATTTCATTAAGAACAATGAAGACAGTCGCTTTGTCTTGGCTGAAAAAAATAATATCCGGGTTTAGTTTAGATAATGGAGGGGGCTTCCCAATATGAAGCAGGCCTGTCTTTGTGACTACCCTGAATGTATGGGTAGTCCATAGTTGCAAAATATGGTTGCACTGGGCTCTTCGGGTGAAAGCTGTTCAATAAAAAGTGGTGGGTCTTTCAGTACAAGATGCGATTATTGTCCCAGACTGGTTCCTTCCATCCCACAATTGAGAAGATGGAGGTGCTATTACGGGTCTCATAGTAAGGTGTGTGCCATTAAATACAACAAAGAGCCTGAATACCCACAATAACAGAGACACACTCCTCCAGTAGGCATATGCATGCGATGCGAGGCACCACAGGAAGCAGTAACGGTTGGTACATTGGACCAAGGCACATGGAATAAACATAGTCACATTCACTTAAGTGCATCCCCATTCTGTACAGTTGTAACAAATTGGATAGTCTTCCCGGACATATTATAGGGATTCCATAGGCTAGCAGGTGGGGATAAGTAACAATCAAAGGAAAGATTATATCCAATAAATGCCTAAATAGTATTCCATACACCGTAGTTGGGATTCAGGGGGGTGAAAGGGGTCAAAGAGCCCTTTGCTGATGTGAGGGCGTAACAGACCACTTCATGCTGGCTGAATATTTTATGATGACTTTGCGAAAGCAAATTGTTTGTGAAGTATGACATCTCCCCCTTTCTCTTTTGTGACGTGCCGATTTAGGCCTCTTTGAGTAGAGGCAATGCTTACCAGGAAAACCGAAAGGACAACTGAAATCAAACTGGCACAAAAACACCTTGACAGGGTAAAGACCATTGAGACTTGTTCCGTAAATGAACTGCCCGACCTTTTTGGTGCAGCTGATCATTGCGGCAGTCATTCTTGGTAACATTCCATGCATCAAAGAAATCAGTTTCTCGGGCACATAGGGACATCTTTTCAGCTGAAACGGTATACAGTTTCTGGTTGCTCAGGATCACATCGGTAAACAGCCCCCTCTTCAGCACGAATGCCGGCGACAACGAGTCCACACAACAGACTAAGTTCTATCTTCATCATAATGGTCGTTCTGTATTAAGGAACAGGGTATGTAAAACAGAAGAAGAATTACGATTCGGAACATGCAGCTATATCATAGTAGACTAGTTTGTTACAACCTGATTCCGGTTTGCCTTCCAGTTCCCAATCGTCTCCATCTCCATCATCACCACCACCACAGTCCACCCCATCACACCCCCCGACCCCGGAAGGGGCCCATCTAATGACCTTGGAATGATGAAGGTGAACCCAGGCGGAATGCCCGACGACCTTTACAGCAGTCAGACTGGTGTGGAAACCCTGGAAGGGCCCTTGCCATTGAGATTGGAGGCTGCAGCTTGTCCAAATCATGATGAGAATAAAAGAGTTAAGATATTCAACGGTTGGGATATTGTTGAGGGAGGAGAGTTTCTCATGAGTAGCACAGACCTTAGAGTGAAGATCTCCCAAAACTTTGGTCAAAGAAAGAACACAGGGGGACATATCCTTAGTCATGTGTTTGAAAGGAAAAGGGGAGGAAGCATCATCCCAAGGCGAGAGGACAGCTGGACCTCGGATATTTCGGCTGGGGACAAGCGGGTTTTCCCCACAGTAGTTCCTTGTAGGTGGAACAATACCAGAGGCACCACCCTAACCAGGAAAGACCTGTCTCAGAAGTCCATTTGGTAAGTTTAGTTTTCAGACTCTGATCACTATGCTTCACGAACCCTGCTGCCTGTGGGCAATAAGCAGAATGAAGTTGGTGGTGGATCCCAAAATGAGAGCATAATTATTTATTAATATCTCCAATAAAATGGGGGGCATTATCAGAACGTAGACAAAAGCAAATACCAAAGCAGGTAATAATCTCCTTGAGTAAAATATTTACAATAATTTTAGCAGTAGCGTTGAACTGGGGTGAGCTTCAACCCATCAAGGAAAAAAAATCAACAATGACCAAAATATACTTGTAATGCTGACAACTTTGCAACTCAATGAAGTCTTTAAACATCTTTTGCAGTTGGCATTAGTTTGTCAGAGGTTGACTCACACTTGTCAGAGAACACAGAACATAGAAAGTAAGCACAGAACAGGCCCTTTGACCCACGATGTTGTGCCGAGATTTAATCCTAATCTAAAATATAGTAACAACCTACGCACCCCTCAACTCACTGCTATCCATGTGCATGTCCAGCAGTCGCTTAAATGTCCCCAATGACTCTGCTTCCACCACTACCTCTGGTAACGCATTCCATGCATTCACAACTCTCTGTGTCAAAAAGAAACTGCCTCTGACATCTACTTTATACCTTCCTCCTAATATCTTCAAACTATGAGTTCTCTAACCAGTCAATCCTAACCTGGGGAAAATTCTCTGGCTATTGACTCTATTCCTCTCATTATTTTGTACACCTCTACCAGGTCTCCTCTCTTCCTCCTTCTCTCCAGAAAGAAAAGTCCGACCCTATTCAATCTTTCTTCATAAGGCAAGCCCTCCAGTCCAGGCAGCATCCTGGCAAACCTTCTTTGCACTCTCTCCCAAGCCTCTGTATCATTCCACAGTAGGGTGACCAGAACTGGACACAATATTCCAAGTATTGACTCACCAGGGACTTGTAGAGCTGCAGCAAAACTCCACAGTGCTTAATCTCTATCCCCCGTTAATAAAAGCCAAAACACCATATGCTTTCTTAACACCCTTATCCACTTGTGTGACAACTTTGAGGGATTTATGTACTTGCACACCCAGATCCTTCTGTTCGTCCACATGGCTAAGAATCCTGTCTTTAATCCTATATTCAGCATTCGCGTTCCACCTTTCAAAATGCATCACTCCGCATTTATCCAGTTTGAACTCGATCTGCCATTTCTCAGCCCAGCTCTGCATCCTGTCTATGCGTACTACAACCTACAGTAGCCCTCTATAATATCGACGACACCTCCAAACTTTGTGTCATCTGCAAATTTACTAACCCACCCTTCAACCTCCTCATCCAAGTCATTTATAAAAACTAAAAAGAGCAGAGGCCCAAGTACAGAGCCCTGCGAGACCCCACTCAACACTGTTGTCCAGGCAGAATACTTTCCATCTAAAGCCACTCTCTGCCTTTTGTCAGCCAGCCAATTCTGTGTATATCTGTTGAATGCCTGGAAACAGAGTGGTGATCGAGGGTTGTCTGTGTATTTCTGATTATTGGTCGGTGATAGGGTGGTGTTGCAGGTTTGTGTGTATTTTCTGTATATATCTGCTCAATGGAAGGAGAACAGGGTGGTGGTAGAGGGTTGTGCGTGTGTATTTCTGTGTATAGCTGCTCAATGGCAGAAGAATATGGTGGTGGTGGAGGGTTGTGTGTGCATTTCTGTGCATATCTGATTGATGACAGGAGACAGGGTGGTTGTGGAGGTTTGTGCGTGTTTCTCTGTATATGTGCTTAATAGCAGGAGACAGGGTGGTGGTGTGCGTGTTTCTGTGTATATCTGTTCAATGGCAGGAGACAGGGTGGTCATGGAGTGTTGTGCGTGTGTTCCTGCATATATCTGCTTAATGGCAGGAGGCACGTTGTTCATGGAATGTTGTGCGTCTGTGTGTATGTGTTTCTGCATATATCTATTTAATGGCCGGGGACAGGGTAGTGGTGGAGGGTTTTGTATGTATGTGCGTTTTTGTGTATATCTGTTTAAGGGCAGTAGGCAGGGTGGTGGTAGAGGGTTGTGTGCATGTTTCAGTGTATATCTGTTTTAAAGGCTGGAGACAGTGTGGTGGTGGAGGGTTGTGCGTGTGTGTTTCTGTGTATATCTGATTAATGGCAGGAAACAGAGTGGTGGTCGAGCGATGCGTGCGTGTGTTTGTGTATATAATCTGCTTAATGGTAGGAGACATGGTGGTGATGCAGTGTATAGTATCTGTGTTTCTGTCTCTATGTGCTTACTGGCAGGAGACAGGATGGTGCTGGAAGGTTGTGTACGCATGTGCGTTTCTGCATATATCTGTTTAAGGTAAGTAGGCAGGGTGTTCATAGAACATAGACCATAGATCATTACAGCGCAGTACAGGCCCTTCGGCCCTTGATGTTGCGCCTAACTGTCATACTAATCTGAAGCCCATCTAAACTATACTATTCCATGTACGTCCATATGCTTGTCCAATGACGACTTAAATGTACTTAAAGTTGGCGAATCTACTGACGTTGCAGGCAAAGCATTCCATACCCTTACTACTCTCTGAGTAAAGAAACTACCTCTGACATCTGTCCTATATCTGTCACCCCTCAATTTAAAGCTATGCCCCCTTGTGCTCGCGGTCACCATACTTGGAAAAAGGGTTTCCCTGTCCACCCTAAATAACTCTATGATTACCTTATATATCTCTATTAAGTCACCTCTCAACCTTCTTCTCTCCAACGAAAACAGCCTCAAGTCCCTCAGAATTTCCTCGGAAGACCTTCCCTCCATACCAGACAACATCCTATTAAATCACCTCTGCACCCTTTCCAAAGCTTCCGCAACCTTCTTATAATGCGGTGACCAGAACTGTACACAATATTCCAAGTGCGGCTGCACCAGAGTATTGTACAGCTGTAGCATGACCTAATGATTCCTGAACTCTATCCCTGTATTAAAAAAAGCTAAATCACTTTATGCCTTCTTAACAATACAGTCAACCTGGGTGGCAACTTTCAAGGATCTGTGAACCAGCACACCGAGATCTCTCTGCTCATCTACACAACCAAGAATCTTACCATTAGCCCAATGCTTTGCATTCCGGTTACTCTGACCAAAGTGAATTACCTCACACTTGTCCGCATTAAACTCCATTTGCCACCTCTCAGCCCAGCTCTGCAGCTTATCTATGCCTCTCTGTAACCTACAACATCTTTCATCACTATCCACAACTCCACCGACCTTAGTGTCATCTGCAAATTTACTAACCCACCCTTCTACGCCCTCATCCAGGTCGTTTATAAAAATGACGAACAGCAATCCCATTCCTCCGCATTTGGTACAACAGCCTACTGTGGGGAACCTTATCAAACGCGTTGCTGAAATCCATATACACCACAGCAACTGGTTTACTCTCATCTACCTGTTTGGTCACCTTCTCAAATACCTCAATACAGTTTGTGAGGCACGACCTAACCTTCACAAAACTGTGCGGACTATTATTTTCCAGGTGATTATAAATCCTATCTCTTTTAACCTTTTCCAACACTTTACAAACAACTGAAGTAAGGCTCCCTGGTCTATAATTACCAGGGTTGTCTCTACTCCCATTCTTGAATGGGGAACCACATTTGCTATCCTCCAGTCTCCTAGCACTATTCTTGTAGACAATAACGATTTAAATATCAATGCCAAAGCTCGGCAATCTCCTCCCTGGCTTCCCAGAGGTTCCTTGGATAAACCCCATCCGGTCCAGGGGACTTATCTACTTTCACACTCTGCAGGATTTCTAATACCTCTTCGTTGTGAACCTTAATCCCACCTAGTCTAGTTGCTTGGATCTCAGTATTCTCCTCGCCAACATTGTCGTTTTCTAGAGTGAATACTGTCGACAAATATTAATTTAGTGCTTCCCCTATCTCGTCTCACTCCTCACACAACGTTCCATTAATATCCTTGATTGGACTTAATCTTACTCTTGTCATTCTTTTATTCCTTAAATACCCTATAGAAAGCCTTAGGGTTTACCCTGATCCTATCCGCCAACAGCTTCTCATGTCTCCTCCTGGCTCTTCTGAGCTCTCTCTTTCGGCCTTTTCTGGCTACCTTATAACGCTCAAGCGCCCTGAGTCTTCACATCTCAACCTAACATAAACCTCCCTCTTCCTCTTGACCAGAGATTCCACGTCCTTCGTAAACCACGGCTCCCGCGCTCTACAGGGTCCTGCCTGTTGACAGGTACATACTTACCTAGGACACTCAGGAGCTTTTCCTTAAATAAGCTCCACATTCCTAATATGCCCATCCACTGCAGGTTCCTTCCCTATCCCACGGTTCCTAAATCTTGCCTAATCGCATCGTAACTGCCGTTCCCCCAGCTATAAATTTCATGGAAGGTTGTGCGTATGTGTGTATTTCCGTGTATAACTCTTTGATGACAGGAGACAGGGTGGTCAAGGAGGTTTGAGTGACTATGTGTGTGTGTGTGTGTGTGAGTGTGTTTCTGTGTGAGTGTGTTTATGTGTATATGTGGTTAATGGCACGAGACAGTTTGGTGTGTGTGTGTGTGTGTGTGTGTGTTTGTGTACATCTGACCAATGGCAGGAGGCAGGGTGTTTATGGAGTGTTGCGTGTGCTTGTGTGTGTGTGTCAGTTTCTGCGTATATCTGTTTCATGGCAGGGGACAGGGTGGTGGTGGAGAGTAGATTGTCTCAGTTTCTGTGTCTATGTGCTTACTGGTAGGAGACAGGGTGGTGGTGGAGGGTAGAGTGCCTGTGTTTCCGTGTCTATGTGCCAACTGGTGGGAGACAGGACGGTGGTGGAGGGCTTTTTTGTGTTGGTGTGTGTTTCTGTGTATATCTGTTTAATGCCAGAAGACAGAGTTTTGGTAGGTGGGGTGTCTGTGTGTGTGTGTTTTATTTTCTGTGTATGTCTGTTTAATGGTAGGTGATTGGGTGGTGGTGCAGGGTTGTGTGTGTTTTTCTGTTTATATATGCTTAATGACAGAAGACAGACTCGTGGTGGTGGAGGGTTGTGCGCGTGTATGTTTCTGTGTATATTCGATTAATTGCAGGAAACAGGGCGGTGGTGGAGGGTGGTGCGTGTGTTTCTGTGTATATCTGTTTAATAGCAGGAGGCAGGGCGGTCGTGGAGGGTTGTAAGTGTTTGGTTCTGTGTATATTTGATTAACGGCAGGAAACAGAGTGGTGGTCGAGGGATGTGTGTGTTGGTTTCTGTGTCTATCTGTTTAATGTCAGGAGGCAGTTTGGTTGTGGTGGGTTGTGTGCGTGTGTGTTTCTGTGTCTATCGATTTAAGGGCTAGAGACAGAGAGGTGGTGGAGGGTGCTGTGTGTGTTTCTGTGTATAACTGTTTACTGGCCGGTGGCAAGTTAGTGGTGGAGGCTTGTGTATGTGTGTTTCTGTGTATTTGTGCTTAATGGCAGAAGACATGGTGGTGTGTATGTGTTTCTGTGTATATCTATTCAATGGCAGGAGACAGGGTGGTGTTGGAGGGTAGACTGTATTTGTTTCTGTGTCTATGTGCCTACTGGCAGAAGACAGGGTGGCAGTGGAGGGTTGTGTATATATGTGTGTTTCTGTGTATATCTGTTTAAGGTCAGAAGAAAGGGTGTTCGTGGAAGGTTGTATATGTGTTTCTGTCTATATCTGTTTACTAGCAGGAGACAGGGTGGTGGTAGAGAGTGGTGTGTGCGCGTCTCTGTGTATATCTGTTTAATTGCGGGAGACAGGCTGATGGTGGAGGTTTATGTGTGTGTTTCTGTGTATACCTGCTTAATTGCAGGAGACAGGGTGGTGGTGGAGGGCGGTATGCGTTTGTTTCTGATTATATTTGTTTAATGGCAGGAGACATGGTGGCTTTTGAGGGTTGTGCTTGTGTTTCTGTGTATATCTGCTTACTGGCAGGCAACAAGATGTTGGTCAGGGGTTTGTGTCTCTGTGTGCGTTTCTGTGTCCATCTGTTTAACGGCAGAAACTAATTTGATGGTTAACAGTTGTGTGTTTGTGTATTTCTACGTATATCTGTGTAATGGCAGGGGACAGGGTCGTGGTGGAGGGGTGTGTGTGTGTGTGTGTGTGTGTGTGTGTGTGTGTGTGTGTGTGTGTGTGTGTGTGTGTGTGTGTGTGTGTGTGTGTGTGTGTGTGTGTGTGTGTGTGTGTGTTTCCGTGTATATCTGCTTATTAGCGGGAGACAACGTGGTAGTGGAGGGTTGTGTTGTGTGTTTCAGTATATATCTGATTAATGGCAGAAAACATGGTTTTGGTGGAGTGTTGCGTGTGTGTGTTTTTGTGTATATCTGTTTAATGGCAGGAGACAGGCTGGTGGTCGAGGGTTTTGCGTGTACATTTCTGTGTATATCTGCTCATTGGCAGGAGAACAGGTGGTGGTGGTGGAGGGTTGGGAGTGTGTGTTTCTGTGTATATCTGTTTAATGCCAGGAGACAGTGTTGGTGGAGGGTTGTCTGTTTGTGTTTTATTTTTTCTGTGCGTGTCTGTTTAATGGTAGTTGATAGGGTGGTGGTGCCGGGTTGTGTGCGTTTTTCTGTATATGTCTGCTTAATGACAGGAGATAGACTGGTGTTCATGGAGTGCTCTGTGTGTGTTTCTGTGTATAGCTAATTAATGCAGGAAACAGAGTGGTGGTGGAGAGTTCTGTATGTGTCTGTGTTTCGGTGTATATCTGTTTAAGGGCAGTAGACATGGTAGAGGTCGAGGGTTTGTGTGCATGTATTTCTGTTTATATCTGGTCAACGGCAGGAGAACAGGGTGGTGTTGGAGGGTTGTGTGTGCGTTTCTGTATGTAACTGATTAATGACTTTAGACAGGGTGGGGCTGAAGATATGCGTGTATGTTTCTGTCTATATCTGTTTATTTGCAGGAGACAGGGTGGTGGAGGAGGATGGTGTGTGCGTTTCTGTGTATATATGTTTAATTGCAGGAGACAGGGTGGTGGTGGAGGGATTTGTGTCTGTGTTGTTGTGTGTATCTGTTTATGGGTAGGAGACAAGGTGGTCGTGGAGGTTTGTGTGCGTGTGTGTATGTTTCTGGTAGACCTGTTAAAGGGCTGGAGACAGGGTAGTGGTGGAGAGTTGTGTGTGTGTGTATTTCTGTATATCTCTGCTCAATGGCAGGAGAACAAGGTGATGTTGGAGGATTGCGTGTGTGTTTCTATGTATATCTGGATATTGGCAGGAGAAAGGGTGGTGGTCGAGAATTGTGTGTGTGTGTGTGTGTATTTCTGCATATACCTGCTCAATGGCAAGGGAACAAGGTGGTGTTGGAGGTTTGTGCGTGGATAGGATGTTCGTGGAAGGTTGTATGCGTGTTTTTGTGTATATCTGTTTAATGGCAGGAGACAGGGTGGTAGTCGAGGGTAATGCGTGTGTGCATTTCTGTGTATATCTGCTCAATGGCAGGAGACAGGGTGGTGGTCGAGGGTAATGCGTGTGTGCATTTCTGTGTATATCTGCTCAATGGCAGGAGACAGGGTGGTCTTGGAGGATGTGTGAGTGTGTGTTTCTGTTAATATCTATTTAAGGGCTGGAGACAGATTGGTGGTGGTGTAGCGTCTTGAGTGTGTGTTCCTGTGTATATCTAATTAACGGCAGGAAACACGGTGATGGTGGAGGGATGTGTGTGTGTTTCAGTGCATTTCTGTTTAATGACAGGAGACAGGGTGGTGTTGGAGGAATAGGTGTGGTGTTTCTGTGTATATCTGTTAAATGACAAGAGACCGGGTGGTGGTGGAGGGTTGTCTATATGTTTCTGTAAATATCTGTTTAATTGCTTATTGACAGGAAACAAATTGCTGTTGAAAGGTTGTGTGTGTGTGTGGACGTGTGTGTGTGTGGCTGTGTATGTCTGTTTAATGGCAGAAAACAATGTGGTGGTGGAGGGTTGTGTGTGTGTTTCTGTGTGTGTCTGTTTAATGGCAGGAGTCAGGGTGTTGGTGTCGAGATATGTGTGTTTCTCTTTATATCTGTTTAATCACCGGAGAGTGTGTGATTGGGGAGGTGAGTGTGTGTGTTTATGTGTCTATCTGATTAATGGCAGAAACAGGCTGTTGGTAGAGGGTTCTGTATGTGTGTGTGTTTCTGTGTATATCTGTTTAATGGCAGAAGAGAGTGGTGATGGAGGATTGTGTGTGTATTTCTGTGTGTACCTGTTTAATAGCAGGAGGCAGGGTGGTGATGGAGGGCTATGTGTGTATTTCTGTGTGTACCTGTTTAATAGCAGGAGATAGGGTGCTCGTGGATTGTTGTGTGCGTGTGTTTCTGATACATCTATTTAAGGGATGGAGACAGGGCGGTGGTGGGATAGTGTGTGTGCGGGTTTCTGCGTGTAACTGTTTAATGACAGGAGATAGTGTGGTGGAGGAGGGATGTGCGTGTGTTTCTGTCTATAACTGTTTAATGACTGGAAACAGGGTGGTACTTGAAATATGTGTGCATGTTTCTGAATATATATCGGTTTAATTGCAGGACATGGTGGTGGAGGAGGCTGGTGTGTGCGTGTTTCGGCGTAAATTTATTTTATTGCAAGTGACAGTGTGGTGGTGGAATGTAGAGTGTCTGTGTTTCTGTGTCTATGTGCTTACTGGCAGGAGACAGGGTGGTGGTGGAGGGTTCTATATATATCTGTTTAAGGGCAGCAGGCAGGGTGTTCATGGAAGGTTGTATGTGTGTTTCTGTGTATATCTATTTAATGGCGGGAGACAGGGAGGTGCTCGAGGGTTGTGTGTGTGCATTTCTGTGTATATCTGTGCTGGGGACAGGGTGGTGGTGTAGAGATATGTGTGTGTTTCATTGCATATCTGTTTAATTACAGGAGACAAGGTGGTGGTAGAGCGATGTATGGGTCTGTTTCTGTGTATATCAGTTTAATGACAGGAGACAGAGTGGTAGTGGAGGGCTGAGTATGTGTGTGTGTTTCAGTGCATATCTGTTTAATGTCGGGGACAGGGTGTTAGAACATAGAACATAGAACAAAACAGCACAGAACAGGCCCTTCGGCCCACGATGTTGTGCCGAACATCTATCCTAGATTAAGCAACCATCCATGTACCTATCCAATTGCCACTTAAAGGTCGCCAATGATTCTGACTCTACCACTCCCACGGGCAGCGCATTCCATGCCCCCACCACTCTCTGGGTAAAGAACCCACCCCTGACATCTCCCCTATACCTTCCACCCTTCACCTTAAATTAATATCCCCTTGTAACACTCTGTTGTACCCGGGGAAAAAGTATCTGACTGTCTACTCTATCTATTCCTCTGATCATCTTATAAACCTCTATCAAGTCACCCCGCATCCTTCGCCGTTCCAACGAGAAAAGGCCGAGAACTCTCAACCTATCCTCGTACGACCTATTCTCCATTCCGGGCAACATCCTGGTAAATCTTCTCTGCACCCTCTCCAAAGCTTCCACATCTTTCCTACAGTGAGGCGACCAGAACTGCACACAGTACTCCAAATGTGGCTTAACCAAAGTCCTCTACAGCTGCAACATCACTTCACGACTCTTGAATTCAATCCCTCTGCTAATGAACGCTAATACACCATAGGCCTTCTTACAAGCTCTATCCACCTGAGTGGCAACTTTCAAAGATCTATGTACATAGACCCCAAGGTCCCTCTGTTCCTCCACCTGACTAAGAACCCTACCGTTAACCCTGTATTCCGCATTCTTATTTGTTCTTCCAAAATGGACAACCTCACACTTGGCAGGGTTGAACTCCATCTGCCACTCCTCAGCCCAGCTCTACACCATATCTAAGTCCCTTTGCAGCCGACAACAGCCCTCCTCACTGTCCACAACTCCACCAATCTTCGTATCATCTGCAAATTTACTGACCCACCCTTCGACTCCCTCGTCCAAGTCATTAATAAAAATTACAAACAGCAGAGGACCCAGAACTGATCCCTGCGGAACCCCACTTGTAACTGGGCTCCAGGCTGAATAGTTACCATCTACCACCACTCTCTGACTTCGGCCGGTTAACCAGTTTTCTATCCAATTGGCCAAATTTCCCTCTATCCCATGCCTCCTGACTTTCCGCATGAGCCTACCATGGGGAACCTTATCAAATGCCTTACTAAAATCCATGTACACTACATCCACTGTTCTACCCTTATCCACATGCTTGGTCACCTCCTCAAAGAATTCAATAATACTTGTAAGGCAAGACCTACCCTTCACAAATCCGTTCTGGCTGTCCCTAATCAAGCAGTGTCTTTCCAGATACTCATAAATCCTATCCCTCAGTACCCTTTCCATTACTTTGCCAACCACAGAAGTAAGACTAACTGGCCTGTAATTCGCGGGGTTATCCCTATTCTCTTTTTTGAACAGGGCACAACATTCGCTACTCTCCATTCCCCTGGTACCACCCCCGTTGACAGTGAAGACGAAAAGATCATTGCCAACGATACTGCAATTTCCTCTCTTGCTTCCCACATAATCCTAGGATAGTGGAGGGTGGTGTGTGCGTGTTTCTGTATATATCTGTTTAATCGTAGGAGACAGGGTGGTGGTGGAGGGTTGTGTGTGTTTGTGTTCCTGTGTATATCTGTTTAATGACAGGAGACAGGGTGGTGGTGGAGGGTTGTCTGCATGTCTCTGTAAATTTCTGTTTAATAGCAGGAGACAGCGTGGTGGTGGAGGATGGTGAGAGTGTTTTTCTGCCGGAGACAGGATGGTGCTGGAATTTTGTGTGTGTATTTCTGTATGTTTTTGTTTAATTGCAGGAGACAGGGTGGTCGTGGAGGGTTGTGTGTTTGTTTCTGTGTATATCTGCTTAATGACGGGAAACAAATTGGGTATCAAGGTGTGTGTGTGTGTTCCTGCGTATATCTGTTTAATGGCAGAAAACAATGTTGTGATTGAGGGTTGTGTGTGTGTTTCTGTGTATGTCTGTTTAATGGCAGGGGACAAGGTGATGGTGTCAAGATGTGTGTGTGTTTCTGTTTATACCTGCTTAATCGCTGGAGAGAGAGAGAGAGAGAGAGAGAGAGAGTGCGTATGTGTATGTTTCTGTGTATATCTGCTTAATAGTAGGAGACAACGTGATGGTGGAGGGTTGAGTTGTGTGTTTCAGTGTACATCTGATTAATGGCAGGTAACAAGGTTTTGATGGAGGATTGTGTGTGTGTGTTTCTTTGTATATCTGTTTAATGGGAGGTGAAAGCGTGATGGTGGAGGGTTGTGTGTGTGTGGGATCCGCATATATTTGTTTAATGGCAGGAGACAGCGTGGTGGTGGAGGGAATATGTGCGTGTTTCTGTGTATATATGTTTAATTGCAGGAGACAGGTTGGTGATGGAGGGTTGTGCGTGTGTGTGTGTGTACGTGTTTCAGTGCATTTCTCTTTAATGACAGGGGACAGGGTGGGGATGGAGGGTTGTGTGTGTTTGTGTTCCTGCCTATATCTGTTAATGGCAGGAGACAGGATGGTGGTGGAGTGTTGTCTGTATTTTTCTGTAAATTTCTGTTTAATAGCAGGAGACAGCATGGTGGTGGAGAATGGTGAGTGTGTGTTTCTGTGTATAACTGTCTAATGGCCGGAGACAGGGTGGTGCTAGAGTTTTGTGTGTGTATTCCTGTATGTATCTGCTTAATTGCAGGAGACAGGGTGGTCGTGGAGAGGTGTGTGTGTGTGTGTGTGTGTGTGTGTGTGTGTGTGTGTGTGTGTGTGTGTGTGTGTGTGTGTGTGTGTGTGTGTGTGTGTGTGTGTGTGTGTGTGTTTCTGTGTATATCTGTGTAATGACAGCAGACAGCATGATCGTGCAGGCTTGCATGTGTGTGTTCCTGTGTATATCTGCATAATGGAAGGAGACAGAGGTGGTTTAATTTTCTGTGTGTTTCTGTGGATATCTGTTATTGACAGGTGGCAGGGTGTTAGTGGAGGGTTGTGTTTGTGTGTTTCTGTGTATATCTGCTTAATGGCAGAAAACAATGTGGTGATGGAGGGTTGTGTTGTGTGTTTCAGTGTATATCTGATTAATGTCAGGAAACAGGGTGTGGTGGAGGGTTTTGTGTGTGAGTTTCTGCATGTATTTGTTTTATGGCAAGAGACAGAGTGGTCGTGGAAGGTCGTGTGCTTGTGTTTCTGTCTATATCTGTTTAATAACAGGAGACAGGTATTGGTGCTGGTTGGTGTGTATGTATTTCTACATATCCCTGTTTAATGGTGGGAGGCAGGGCGGCTATGGAGGGTTGTGTGTGTGTTAATGTGTATATCTGTTTACTGGCAGAAAACAATGTGGTGGTGAAGGATTGTGTGTGTGTGTTTCTGTGTATGTCAGTTTAATGGCAGGAGACAGGGGATGGTGTCGAGATGTGTGTGTGTTTCTGTTTATTTCTGTTTAATGGCAGGAGACAGTGTGTTCGTGCATGATTGTGTGTGTGTGTGTTCCTGTGTATTTCTGTTTAATCACAGGACACAAGGCGGACATGGAGTGTTTTGTGTGTGTGTTTCTGTTATATTTGTTTCATGGCAGGAGACAGGAAGGTGGTTTAGAGTTTTGTGTGTCTTTCTGTGTGTATCTGTTTATTGACCGTAGTTAGGGTGTTTGTAGACGGTTATGTGTGTGTGTGTGCTTCTGTGTATATCTGCTTAATAGCGGGAGACAACATGGTGGTGGAGGGTTGTGTTGTGTGTTTCATTGTATATTTGATTAATGGTAGGAAACATAGTTTTGGTGGAGGGTTGTGCGTGTATGTTTCTGTGTATTACTAATTAATTGAAGGAGACAGCGTGCTGATGGAGGGTTGTGTGTGTTTTTCTGCATATAACTGTTTAATGGCAGGAGACAGGCTAGTGGTGGAAGGTTGTGTGCTTGTGTTTCTGTCAATAACTGTTTAATAACAAGAGACAGATATTGTTGCAGGTTGGTGTGTATGTGTTTCTGTGTATCTTTGCTTTCTGACTTGATACAGTGTGGCGATGGATGTTTGTGTGCATGTGTGTTTTATTTATATATCAGTTGAATTGCAGGAGACAGCGTGTTGTTAGAGGGTTGTGTGTGTCTATTGCTATGTATTTCTGTTTAACGGCAGTAGACAGAGTGGTAGAGGCAGATTGTGTGTGTGTGTTTCGGTATATATCTGATCAATAGCGGGAAACAACTTGTTGGAGTAAGGGTTTTGTTTGTGTGTGTTTCTGTGTACACCGGTTTACTGACAGGAGACTACGTGGTGGTGCAGGGTGGTTTGTCAGTGCTTCTGTGTATATCTGTTGTGGTTCTGTTCACCGAGCTGGGAATGTACGTTGCAGACGTTTCGTCCCCTCTCTAGGTTACATCCACAATGCTTGGGAACCTCCTGTGAAGCCCTTCTGTGATGTTTCCTCAAGCATTTATAGTGGTTTGTCTCTGCCGCTTCCAGTTGTCAGTTCCAGCTGTCCGCTGCAGTGGCCGGTATATTGGGTCCAAGTCGGTGTGTTTGTTGATAGAATCTGTGGATGAGTGCCATGCCTTTAGGATTTCCCTGGCTGTTTTCTGTTTGGCTTGTCCTATAATAGTAGTGTTGTCCCAGTCGAACTCATGTTGCTTGTCATCTGCATGAGTGGCTACTAAGGATAGCTGGTCGTGTCGTTTCGTGGCTAGTTGGTGTTCATGGATACGGATCGTTAGCTGTCTCCCTCTTTGTCCTATGTAGTGTTTTGTGCAGTCCTTGCATGGACTCCATCAAGTCACATTTCAAAAATAATTTTAAACCACGTGCTCAGACATATAATGAAACATCTCTGTGGGATGTGAACCTTTAGGCTCAGAGGTCAGGGCACTACCACCGCTCAACAATAGCCCCTAAAGCTGCAACATAATTCTCTTGTGTGTTTGTTCATCAGCTTTCTTTGAACATACTGTGACACACCCCCACAACAGAATCGAGATCATCTGTTCCAGAGAAAGTGACACTACCACAAGTTCATGGAAGGGAAGAGAGCTCTGCCCCATGGACAGGGGTGCTATCCACCACACAAGACTTAAACCATGCACAGAATTTTAAGTGTCAGTTTTCAGCTCTATATGGATTTATTACATTCTGATTGACATTACTGGAAAACACAGGCAACAGTTCTCATTGTTAAACAAATAAAAGGTATCAGCCTCAACTCTAGGATGATGAGTGCACGTGCTCTGCCAAGCAACTTCTTTAATTGCTTGGCTATGATTTCCAGCTTAAATGGCTATTATCGGAAACATGCAATATTAGGGCAAGAAATCTTGCAATGTGAGGGATCTCGAATAGATATCAATACTGAACACCAGAGATGAGGAAAGAGCACAATTTCTCGCCAAAAACACTGGTCACTATTTCCAACCTCTGACATGTGGCTTCCCTCTTCCCGAAATTATTCAGTGATACAAGGCATCGGTTTACTTTCCAGCCTCTCCTTACCCTCTCCTCCCTCTGCTTGCACAAAGCAAATCAAGCTCTTGGTCTTTGGGAAACGCAAGGCCTGTGTTTGTAGGCTTCCTGGAGAGGGGAGGGTCTTTTAAACGTGAAGCAGCAGGTTGAGGGGGCAGTAATATCACTCACTGGGCTGAGGTGTGGCAGTTCGAGTTTAACTTGGATAAATGCAAGGTATTGCATTTTGGTAAAATAAAAAGCAGGGGCTTATACAATTAATAGTAGTTCGTTGGTAGTGTTGTAGAAATGAGGGACCCACAGGTGCCGATAGAATTCACAGAAGTTTGTGGCACTTATAGACAAGCTGTTTAAGGCTACTTCATTGCTCAGACTTTTGCGGTTAGAAATTGAGAAGTCATGCTGAGATTGTGCAGGACATTGATGAAGCCTCTTCTGCAGTACTGTGTGAAGTTCTGTTATTGGAAGGAGATTATTAAGCTGAAGGGGGTTCAGATGAGATATACCAGGATGTCGCCAGGAGCACCACATGTTCTTCCTCGGGATCCGACAAACGCACAGCATGAACATTGAACTCAATAATTTGCAAATCTCCCCTCGACGACCCATATCCCAAATCAAACCCTGCAACTCAGATCCGCCCTCTCGTGGGAACCTACCTATCCATCTTCCTTCCCACCGATCCACTCCAACTCTCCACCGACCTATCACTATCTCCTCTTAGCTTCGCCCACCTATCACCAACCTTTTACCCAGCCTCACCCCCAAAACCCATTTATCTCTCAGCCCCTTTGCCCCTTCGCAGTTCTGAAGAAGTGCCCTGCCTGAAACGTTAACTCTCTTGCTCCTCGGATACTGCCTGACCTTCTGTGCCTTCTCCAATATCATGCTTTATCTACACTGAATTCTCCAACATCTGGAGTCCCCATTATCTCTTAGGTACAATTCTCTGTTAACATATCAATGCAGTCTGTCTGTTATAACCCCACGCTGTCTTAGGTACATATTGTCTCCAGATCATGGCCTATAAAAGTTCTCTCAAGCTCTTACTGATATTGTCATGCCTCAGCAGTAGTTACAGGGTCTATGTTTCCATTTATAAGCAGAGAAGCATGTTGGTGTTCCTATAAACCTCTGGCATTACTTTCATATCCAATGCAGACTGAATGGTTACACACAATTATCTACCATACTCAACATTCGTTCCCTCAGTCAGCATCGCATATCCAATTCAGACTGTGTAAATGTTAATCATTATTTTGAATTTTAATAAAACAATATTGAATTGAAAGGCGTTAGCTGCAGCTATTTGTTCAGTGACTGTGATTAATGTCAGTCTCCGTGGATCCTAAATGTGTCACTGGAGGGTTTGCCTCTTTTATTAATTAAGGATTCAGTTCATTGTGTTATCCCATAGTATGAGTGGGAACATCGCCGACAGTACTAACAGGGATCAGCAGCGCCAGAGAGACAGGGAGGAGATATCAGAATCTGAGAACATTAGACTGGAATGATCCAACAATGGACAGGAGTTTTTCCACTAGTGTTTCCTGGCTTTCCAAACCTTGGGTATCATTAGTATGGAGGATCTATGATGTACTGATTGTTATTCAAGCTGGTTACTATCCCATCCTCGCTATAGTTGGTGTGCCTGGTAAGTCATTCTAACTGTCTATTAAAGCAGGTTAAACTGAATTGTTGTTCATGTTATTGAAATTAGGAAAGGTGGAAGTCATCGTTTTCAGCTCTAAAGAAAAATCCCATTCCTTAGAAATTATAAGGAGCAAATTGCTACTTTCAAATGACTCACCAATATGCGAGGAGAAACTCTAAAACTTCATAATCCTTCTCGCCCTGCACAGATCGATATCTCCATATCCTCCCCATTCGCTAATTCTGTCCAATATCACCTTCGTGATATCCCCGTCTCTTCCTCAGCCACAGTGCACCTTCTGAGCAGACCATCATTTGAGCCTCTGTTAAATCCGGAATCACCTGTTTCAAGCCCCTTCTAACCACATGTCCATCACAAAATAATTGCACTTGAAATGTTTAACTTGTTCTCTGCACAGTAACTGTCTGACGGGAAGATAATTCATGGTGCTCAAGTCATTGAATCAAGATCTAGAGCCACAGAATAATAATCTGTTAATATGAAGGAAATTGGTGGCATTGAAGTGAAACCATCATCATTAAGTATAAAAAGCCCATCTGCTTGCTTCATGTCCTTTAGTGAAGGCAATGGGTCATCCTTCCCTGATCAGGTCTCTGTGCGACTGTAAACCCACAGCAATGTGTTTTACTCTTTACTGTCCTGTGGAACAGCTGAACCAGCGACTCAGTTCAAGATAGGCATAACATGTTGGCCTGACCTATGAGGGAAGAATAGTTTCCCATATTCCTCCAGCTCATTTCCATTCAGGTGGGTGACCATTCGTTATTTCAAGTGCATTCTTCTTAGCCTTTTCCCTGAGTGTGATGTTCATCTCCCATAGCACCTCTGGTGTTGGCTGTGTTGATGCTCACATATAGATGCAAGGAGCTTTTAAATTCCATGTCAGTCGCAGTGTAGCGAGAAGGGAAGGCTTTTTTACGCCACAGGAAAGAAACGGAGATGTCTCAGTGAGGAACAGGAATTATTGTGATCAAACCTGAGAGTGTTGTTTCGGCAGTCTTGGGAAATTGTGTACAGATTTTCTTTCCCTTATAAGAAATAATCGTCCTGCCACAGAGAGAGTGCAAAGGTTTTTCACCAGACTAATCCCTGGGATGGTGGTAAAATGAGGGCTGAATGAAGATTAATATTTAGCGCTGTGAGAGAATGAAAGACGATTGCATTGTAACTTAAGGGGAATGGACGTCTCTCATGATATTCTAAACAGATATTGATATGGTGATAAAATCCATGGCTTGTTTTTACTCGGGTTACAAGAGCCTCTGAGGACGTTCCCCTCACCCCACCCCCACTCCCTATATCGATAGAGAGAGCGAGAGAGAGAGAGAGAGAGAGAGAGAGAGAGAGAGGGTCAGACTTTGAATATAGTGCATTTGGTGTGTGATCCTACATTAAACATCACGTTATCCAAAATCCTGACAGCAGCCACAATGCCTTCATTCCAAAACAGTTAACTATTCCCATCATCTTCTTACCTCCATGGAGAACATGGGTCTGTCTACTCAGGGATGGAAGATGCCTCTCTGAGACTTGATACAAAACATCTGGCTTCCCTCCTCACTGCCAGCAAACCACGTTAAAGTAGCAGACGTTCCACCAGCAATGGACCCACGAGAAACCTCGTCCAGCCATCGATGAGTGCAGTCCCTGCTCCATTGGTTTGTTGTATTGGAGCATCAGTGACACCCTCCTGTTCATGTATAACAATCTCGTGGGCTGAATGGCCTCCTCCAGGTCCCATGAAACAGGTTCAAGGGTCTGATTGGACCCTACCTGATCCTGTTTAACAGTTCGATGTACTGACCAGACCCCTTCTCTTCCTGTGGAACAAGCAGGAGTATTCAATGGGCTGTCCCTCTCCTTGTTCAATAGTTTTGATGGGCTGAATGGCTTCCACATTTCTGTATGTAAACAGCTTGAGATGTTGAATGAGCTCCTCTTTTAACTGTGTCTGACGGCACTGTTACATGAATGTTACCGACACTTTAACAGCACAGGCCTGAATGCTGTCCGGCATCAGGAGCTGATGGGAGACAAAATGTTCTGAACATTGTGTAACCCTCAGTGAGTATCCCCACCTCCGGCCTTATGATGAGGAAAGACTTTGATAAAGCAGCTGAAGATGTTTGTGCTGAGGAAGCTACCCTGAGGATCTCCTGAAGAGATGTCCCGGGACTGAGAGGATTTTCGGCTTCCACACACAGGCATCTTCCTTTGTGCTCTGAAAGGCCCCAGCCAGTGGAGAGGGGACACCTGATTCCCATTAAGCTCAAATAATATGGCGCTTCCAATGACATTCGCAGTGAAATACTGCCTTTATATCAAAGCTATTCACTCTTTGCCGAGCCCCTATGTTCCCCTTTTGTTCACATCAATAGGTGACGGTGTCTGTGTGGGGAATGTTTTCCTCTCACAGAGGGTAGTGAATGTCAGAAATTATCTTGTCTCGACAGCTCGGGGAGCTACATCACTGAAAGTATTTAAAAAGGAGGTGGATGGATTTTTGACCTGTCAGAGAGCTGAGGGGGTGTGAAGAATTGAACATTAAATATGAGTTATTACGAACAGTAGATCGGCCATGATCGTATACAATGTTTTGATTATCCGAACTACCTGATCGTGTTCCTTATGTTCTCATATTCTGTAATTACAGAGTTAATGTTCATATTTTTCCTGCATGTTCTGTTATTAAATGCTCCAATTAGAGAGAGCAAAGTACTTTATGAGTCACCACTTCATGAGGTCTGGGGGCTGAATTCACAGTGAATCTGGGTCTATACCGTGACCAACAAATGAAGCCCAAGTTGCAGAGAGGAGACACTCTGTAAAGCGACCAGAGTTGTCTTTCGAACCCAGGCGGGATTTTGAAGTAACATTTTCCAACCCACACCAAACTATGTGTAACAGCCTGGAGGGAATGAATGAGATCCTGTGTTACTGTGGACCAGGTATTTGGAGCAAGATGCCCCATCAGCACCAGTGCAGGAGATGTGAGGGGCTGAATTGAACATAGGAACATAGGACTGAAGAGCAGGATTGGGTCATTAGACACGTTGTCACTTCTTCACAAGGCACTAAGATCGTAGCTGCTCTGATTGTGGTTTCAGCAGCACTTTTCTGTCTGCATACAATTTTCCGACATGCACTTGTCTGTCAAATGCTTAAATACAGCACAACTTTGAACAAATGCAATCATCCAGGCACCACAAACGTTTGGAAAAGGGAATTCCCACTTGAACAGTCCAATAAGTATTTTTCATTTGTATTCCGACAAATGCTGGAGGGTCACTGTGTCCTTTTCCAGTCCCATTCCTCCACTGGCTACAACAAATTTTAAATGTAGCCAGTTTAGTGTTATGACCAATTGTATAGGACACAGACTGGGTCATTTTTGAGAAAAATGTGAGATGCAGGAAGTTGAACTCACAACAAATGGTAAAAGAAAGAGTGTCCCAAATGTTCTTTGCCTTTGAAATTATTCTGCTCACACAAGCCGCTGGTAGTGGGATTTATTTGTGGAACAGTTGAATTTGGCTGAACTCACTTTGCTTCCAGCAATGGAGAGATTTCAATGAGCCCTCAGTTGGAATCCTTCACAAGTGGTGAAGATTTTATTGTCTCACATTTTGATATCCGGTGAACAAAGTAAGAGAGAGGGGTCAATCAGCTGCTGCTTCTCAGGCAGGGAAAATATTTCTCCCTCTCTGTGTTGAACCATACAATAATATCAACTGAACATCAAACTGGGCCATGTGTGCTCTCCTGGAGCATTCTCCGGAACGGATGATGATGGACGATATGAAAGTGCATCATGGTTGTTGTTGTACACAGTGTCTTTCATTACAAAACAAAAGTTCCTGCTTTATCATCTGATGACATGTTTATATGCATCTGTATAATTTGTAAATATCGGTCGATGTCTATATAATACGTGTGTTGATATCAATACATCATATTCTTAAATTTCTTCTTTAACATTAAACGCCTTAACAAGAGGAAACACGCATCCAGCTGAAACACCTTTCAGAAAGTCATGTATTGTCCAAGAAGATTTCTCACCTCAGATCAAAACTGATAATCCCCCATAACAAAAGGCCTTCCTTCCAGGAATGTGTGAAGGGAAACATCTATGAAAATCTTCTGAAAGAATCATATTTTTTTTTTAAGTTTAGGCGATCAAAACTGCACACAGTGTATCCGATGTGGTCTCAGCAATGCCCTGTTCCGTTGCAGTGAAACATTCCTCATTAAACGTGATAACCTTTGCCAGAAACAGCATCATTCCACTTATCTTCCAAATCACTTGCTGCATCTGCAGACTGACTTCATATGATTCATGTCCCAGGAACATAGAAACTGCCTGTATCACAAAGTTCTGCACTCTCTCTCCATTTAAATTGTTCGCCATTGTTTTATCCTTCCTTCCACTGCAGACAACTCATCTTATGTTCTTTCTGCTGAAGGTTTGCTCACTAACCTTCCCTGTCTGTATCACATAGCAGACTCAATAACTCCATTTGATGACATATTGAACGATCATCTTGGTGATGCGTTAATTGAGCTTCGCGCCATTCACTTCCCTTCCTCCAGATCTTTGATACAGATTATTTGGCATTGATGATCCCACAGTGATCTCTAGAGCACTACACTAGTTACAGCTTTGCAACCTGAAAATAAACATTTACCTCTACTCTCTATTTCCTGTTAACGATAGCTTCCCTGTTCCTGTGCAGCAGTTCGGGCGGGTTGAATGGTCTCCTCCTGGGCTGTGTAATGTACTCACCGAACTGAATTACTTCATTCTTTATTCCCGTGTAACTCCTTCGATGGGCAGAATGGTCTTCTCCCGTCTCATTGTAACGATCCTGCCTGATTGAAAGGGGTGGTCCCCGACCTTGTAACAACATCAAGGGGTGGATAGAGGGAACAACACATGGGATAGGTGCAGCAGTATATCTCCGTAACAGCCTCGAGGGTGACTGAGTGAACAACACATGGGGTAGAGACAGCAATATATCTCTGTGATAGCCTTGAGGGGTGGATAGAGGGAATAACACATGGGGTAGGGGCAGCAGTATATCTCTGTGATAGCCTGAGGGGTGGATAGAGGGAATAACACATGGGGTAGGGGCAGCAGTATATCTCTGTGATAGCCTGGAGGGGTGGATAGAGGGAACAACACAAGGGGTAGGGGCAGCAGTATATCTCTGTAACAGCCTTGAGGGTTGATTGAGGGAACACCACATGGGGTAGGGACAGCAGTGCATCTCTGTAACAGACCCAAGGGTGGATTGAGGGAACACCACATGGTGTAGGGGCAGCAGTACATCTCTGTAACAGACCCAAGGGTGGATTGAGGAACAACACATGGGGTAGGGGCAGCAGTTGGCCTTTTGGCTGCACCATTCAGAACGCTCATGGCTGATCCGATTGTGTCTGACTATCTGTCTCCTGTCTGTTCCCAATAAACATTGGCTCTCCTGTGAAGCAAAGATCAGTCAAGCTCAACGTTGAATATCTTCAATAACTGAGTTTTCACTGCTCCCCGAGGATGAGGACACCACAGGTAGCACAACAGTAAAGTGAAAGGGACGTCCTTATTTCATTGTGGGACCCGTTATTTTAAACTGTGTTAACCTAACATCAAATTACGACTTCTTTTCCGACATAAGGACAGAATAATTAGGAATAAACATAAAGCATATCGGATTTCAAACTTGTCCCATATTCCCACTGACCCTTTCCAATCAAATATGTATCAAACCTAGCCTCTGCTGCTGTCTCAGAAGGAGAATACCTGATAGCATAACACCACAAGAACATTAAAGCAAGTTTGTGTCTATGTCTGTCTGTCTGTGTATCAGCCTGTGTGTTTCTTAACTGTGTTTGTGTCTATTCGTACGTGACTGTATATGTATGTGTGTTTCTACCTGTGTGTATGCCTATCTCCTTGTAAGTGTTGTGTGTCTTCGTATATTGGGGTGTTTGCCAATACTTCTGTGTATTTCTGTGTCTGCGTCTCTGTGCAGTGAGGTATCTGTGTCCTTTTTTGGATGTGAAAGGACTGTCGTTGGAACTGCCAGTGGGTTTAAAGTAAGAATCGTCTTTCACTGAACATTGCTCCTTAATCGGTCGGTGGGACATGGATGTTTCAGAATCTCCACACGAGGCATTCCAGTCCTTTCCAGCTCATACCAGGGTCCTCCCCACATGGCAGGGGGAAGGGCTGAGGGAATAGATTTCGGGCACTCCACCACCCGACTTTGCCTTTCTGTCCTATTCCAGGCTCTTCCTCCTGGAATGGGAGAAAGGGAGGTTGGGAGGGTGAGTGGGAATTGGTGACCCTGCTGTTAGTGCTGGTGTAGTTGGGGGGAATTGTGAGGTGCCAGGAATGAGTCAGTCGACAGTTTTGAATCCATATAATATTATTAGTGTGTGTGTGGGAGGAGGGGGGGGTATTGTGTAGGTGGCAGAGAAAGTGAGGAAGAAAGTTCCTGAATTCAATAGTGAGAGTGGTAGTGCCTGAGCCTTATCTGGAGATAGAGCGTGAACCTTGTTCGGGGGTAGGTGCTATAACAGATATACAGTGAGTGAAAGTGAGCAGAGTATACAGTACCTGTTATCCTGACAGAGCGTGGAAGAAATCGACGCTTATCCTGTATTGCAGGACATTTCTTCAGATCATCTCAGCGTCGAGGTGAGGCTCCCTGAATGTCTTGTCAAAATCTGTCACTAATAACAGCACAGACCTTTCCCTCAGCTTCCACAGAATCAATTTAGGTAGATCTTACAGATAGCAAGGAGAAGCAAATATTGATGTGTTATATATCAAAACCAAAACGCTAGCAGAAAATCTCAGCATCATATGCTCCAGAAATTAGATAGGCAAGTATTGTGGATACTGCAATCTTATTGGATGGTCTCAAGTTGCGTCTAAACTGCGTTAACTAAGTGACTGCTCATGTTGTGAAAAATAAATTCTGTAAGTGTATATGAGATAGGTTCAAGAATATGTTGTGAAACAAACTAGAGAGCAGGTTATTTTGGATTTGGTATTGTGTGGTCAGAATGACGAATTAATTGCCTTGTACTGAAGCAGAATTTAAGGAATAATAACATTAATAAGGTGCATTTTACAAGGCGTCTGCGTACAATAGAGAATGCTTGAACTTTCGAGTTTAACATCATGGAAGACGAGAGGCTAAAGGATCAAGATAGTTCCAGTGAATTGGGAAAGTACAATATAACATTCAGTGGGAGACAAGCAACGGTTGTTAGTGTCATAGAGTCCAGCAGTACGGAGACAGGCCATTCAGCCCAAACTGTCCATTCTGACAAAAATGTCCATCCACGCTAACCCCATTTCCCTGCCATTGCCCCGTATCCTTCTAATCCTTTCCTATCCGTGTATTTGTCCAAATGCTTTTTAAAGGATGTTAATGTATCCGCCTCAATCACTTCTCCTGGCAGCTTGTTCCATATGCGTACCAGCCTCTGTGTGTAAAAAGATTGTTCCTCAGGTTCCCTTTTATTTTTTCTCCTCTGACCTTAAACTGATGCCCTCTACTCTGTGATTGCCCAACCCTGGGAATAAAAAAAACTCGGCACATTCACTCTATCCAGGCCTGTCATGATCTTACAGACTTCAATATGATCCTCCCTCAGTCTCACACACACATAAGTAAAAAGTCCTAGTTTGTCCAACCTCTCCACAGTCCATTGAGGCCTTGGCAATATCCTTATAATCTTTCAGCATTCTTTCCAGTTTAATAACATCCTTCCTATAGCACAGTGAACAAGACTGAACATAACACTACAAATATGGCCTCAACATATTTGTAACTGCAGCACAATTGCGAAATTTTGATATTCAGTGAAATACACTGATGAAGGTCAATGTGCCAAAAGCTTTCTTCCCTGCACTGTATACCACTGAATAAACTTTCAGTGGACCATGCACCTGAATCCCAAGGTCCCTCTGTTCCACTACACTCCTTAGGACCCAACCATTCGCCATGAAAGTCCAACCTTGATTTGACTTTCTAAAATGCAAGAACGTACAGTGATCAATATTAAAATATGTTTGCAAATTCTCAGGCGACTTCCCAAGCTGATCAAAGTACTGTTGTAATTTCTGAAATTTTTGATAAACTTCCTCACTCTCCATGATGCTGCCTGTTTTTGTGTCGTCTTCAAACTTATAAATCATGTCTGTACATTCTCTTATGAATCACAGATTTATGTAATATGCAGTGGAATAAGAACCAACATCTGAGGCATTTCACTAGTCACAGGCCTCCAGTCTGACCAGCATTCTTCCAATATTACCCTCTGCTTCCTACCATCAAGCCAATTTTGTACCACATTTTCCAGCTTCCCCTCAATTTCCAACCTTCCAGAGCAGTGTAACATGTGGAACCTTACTGAAGGCCTTACTGGAATCCATATAGACTACGCACGTATACTACCCTTGCCTTCTCAACGTTGCTGGTCACTTCATCAAAGAACTCTAGCACATTTACGAGTCATGATCTCCCATCACAAAGCTGTGATGAATTTGATGAAGGGCTTTTGCCGAAACATTGATTTTCCTGCTCCTCGGATGCTGCCTGACCTGTTCTGCTTTTCCAGAACCATTCTCATCTTACTCCGAACCACACCCTGTCTTTCCAAATGCAGGTGTATCTAATCTCTGTGAATCCTCTCAAGTAACCTACCCACTAGATATTAGATTTACTGGTCTTTAGTTCCCAGGTTTATCATTGTAGTTTTTCTTGAATATGGGCTCAGCATCTGCTACACTCCAGTCGTCCAGGACCTCAATCGTTGGCCAACAATGATAGAAAAAAGCCAAGCAGCACTCATACAATTTCTTCATTGTCCTTCTATCCTCCTGCAGTGTTCCTGAATGTATCTGGTCAAGACAAGGATATTTTAGAAATACTGCGAAGTCTGAAAAATACGTCTATTTATTTCAGGTACAAACACGAAAGAGTGAGAAAGTGAGTAAATGATGTTTAAAATAACAAATTAGAAAATATATTATTCATAGGAAGTGACTTCAGAAGAATTACAGATATTCTGGTAAGCTGAGACTTCTCAGAAATGAACGATCCAGGAAAGGAAGGTCATGAAACTGATAAGGAAATCAAAAAGAGAACATACCTGCTAACAAACAGGAACACAAAGACTGCATCAATCTGCGATCTATATTTCAAAGGAAACAAAATAAAAGCAAGATCAAATGTGGAAATTTGTAATCGGGAGAGGAGGGTTCATTGTGAAGCACAGGGAAATGACCAAGAAAAGAACAAGTTACTTTGCATCTGTCTTCATGGAGGAAGATCCAGAAAATCCCCCAGCAATACCAAGTAATCATATCGGTCTCTTGGAGCTAAAGACATAAAGTCAATTCATATCAGTAACAAGGTAGTACTTGAACATGGAGCTGGATTGAGCATTGCTAAGTCTGACGAAACAGATGTACGTCCTATCAAAATGTTGGAAATAAAACACCAATAGTAGTGTTAATTGCACTGTCGATGACTTTGTTTTATTTTCCTGTACATTCTGCAGAGACTGGAAACTATTGTGAATAGACGTGATCCAAGCACTATCGATGAAAGGAAGGCATCCAAACAGTTACACCGAGTAACGGACATAGTGTGGAGAACTGCAGACCAATTAACTTGACATTCGTAGGGAAACTGTTAGAATCTATTGCTCAGGATGACTTTTTTGATACCTGGAAATTAACAACAACAATGAAGAGAATCAGCATGCATTTCTGATAGAGAATCATACTTGATAAACTTTGGAATTGTTTGAAGTTGTTTCTTACAGCATCGATAATGGGGAATCAGTAGAAGTGGCATATACTGGATTTTCGGAAGGGTTTCTATACGAAGTCAGTGAGTTCGTAAATGCAATGAATGTGAAGGGAATTTGGAGGATTACATGTAAGGGGAAAGTTAAAGTGTGGTTCGCCTTCGTTTAAGAGAGTCAGAACATTGATGTAAAGACATGTTGAAGCAGTTTCACAGTGTGTTGGTGGGACTGTACCTGGAGTATTGTGCACAGTTTTGGTGACCGAATCTCAGAAAGAATATACTGACCACAGAGGATGTGCAATGGAAATTCTCCAGATTAATCCCTCAGATGGTGAGATTGCCTGCAGAGGAAACTCGGCCTGTGTTCTCTCGAGCTTCAAAGAAAGAGAGGTAGATCTCAGTGAAATTTAAAAATTCACAAAACATATGACAACTTGGAAATTAACAGAACACATCCCTCGCTGCCTATTCCACATTGAAGGCAAATAATGGCAGGATCTGGGACAGGCCAGTTATGGCTGCAATAAGGTGGAAATTCATCACTTGGAGAAGACGGACTAACACAGGGGCATGGAAATCTACTGGTAGGGCAAGATTAGGGAGAATGTTCTGATATTCTCCAAGTGTATCCAGTAGAACAGAATAATCAAGGAACAGGTAGGCCTCATTAGTGACTTGCCAAGTTGCATCCAAATCAACTTTAGTGGTAGGAGACAGAGGGTGGTGGAAGAAGGCTGTTTGTGTGATTGGAGGCTCGTGTCTAATGGTGTGCCACAGGGATCAGTGCTGCGTCTCTGATTTGGAGGTGTTGGTGTTGGACTGAGGTGGTCAAAGCTGAAAATTGCATAACACCAGGATATAGTCCAAAAGTTTACTCGGCAGCACTAGCTTTTGAAGCACTTCATCAAAGCGCACAACGACCTGGTGAATAAGCAGCGCTTCGAAAGCTCGTTATGGGAGCCACATTACAGGAAGGATATGATTGTACTGGAGGGGGTGGAGAGGAGATTCACCAAAATGTTCCCTGGGATGGCGTATATCAGCTATGGAGAGAGGCTGGATAAGCTCGGGTTGTCTACTTTGGAGCGGAGAAGGCTGAGGGGTCTGTGAATCAGAAGAATAAGATTACGAGGGACATGGACAGTGTGGATAGACAGCAGCTGTTCCTTTTAGTCAAATGGCCCCACTTTTAAAGTGAAGGATTTAAGGTTTAGTGAGGATTTGAGGATTGTTTTTCACCCAGAGTGTGTTGGGGTCCGGAATGCACTTATTGAGAGGGAAGTCGTCATGGTACCCTCAAAACCTTTAGAAAATACATGGTTGTGCATTTGAAATGCCATAAGATTCACAGCTACGGGTCTTGTGTCTGAAAGTGGGCCTAATGTAGACCGTGCTGTACTTCTGATGGAACAGAGACTGTGCTTCTGTTATTGTATGGATGTGGGAGGTCAGTCGTTGAGTGGCTTAAGATGGGAATTGATGGGTTTCTGAAGAATATCTTAACAAAGTTTATCAGACAGAACTTGTAATATTTTCTGAAAATATGTCAATGGCAAAATTAAGAGAAAAAATGTGCAGCTTTCCTACAGTCTGATACCAGATAATTGAGGACAGGGAAATAGCAGAACTATGGAATAAATACTTCAGATATGCCTTCACAGAAAGAAAATAATAAAGAAAACTTCCTAGAAATGCTAGAGAACTTTAGTCTGGTCAGAAAAAGGGAATAGCAACTGAATTAGCAATTGAACAGTTTTAGAGAAAAATATTGGACTGAAATTAATGGGCATAGACAAAGTCAACAGAGAGTTATGAAATGGGAGTTATATTTGCGAAAGTGGCTTTTAGCAAAATTATGGAGAAGTTGTCAATGCAATACGATTGGAATCTCAAAAAGATTTTTAATAAAGCCCCTAGCCTTTTGTGCAAATTCGAATTCTGTGGGACTGGGGCTAATATATGGTCATTATTTTAGAATGGGAGAGCTGGCATAAAACAGTGAGTAAGAATAAAACCATGTTTTTTGTTAATGGAAGGCTTAGAGAATATAACAAGAATCGAGATTTGACATCCAGATATTCTCAATACACAATTTGATTGAGGGGCTCAAATGCAATATTCCCAAGTCTGCTAACAGTACTAAACGAAGTCAGCTTGCGAGTGGATGAGGAGGATGCAAAAATGACTCCAAGGTGATTGAGACAAGAGGAGAGACTGGGCAAATAAGTGGTCGAAGGAGAGCAATGGGAGAAATGAGATGTTGTGCACTTTGATGGGAACAATAGAATGGCAGCCTTTCATTTGCAAAGGGAGTGGTTGAAAAATGTTGATTGATAAAGGTACTTTAGCTGCATTTTTGTTTTATTTCTGTGCAGCCCTCCGAGTCCATGTCAGGCAGTGAGCTCTGAAGCCAGAAATAATACTTGGAATGGTATTGGCAGGCTGACCAGTGTATATAGACCCAGCAAGGGGGGAGCTGTAACATTGAAATCGATCTGTATCTCCCTGTACACCAGTCAGTGAAAGTAATATTGCAGGAGTAGAAAGCAGGTAGGCCGATAAATGGTGTATTCACCTTAATTTCAGGGGGATTTGAATGGGGCAGTAAGGGTCATGCATTATTGTTCAGTTCCCAGTGGATGGCACGCCATGCTGGACACAATGTTTGAGCATCTTTGACCTATTTCTTTGGAAATTTTCCAAAAATAGAAATCGCTGAAGAAACTAATGAAAATGTTGCAGCATCTTCTGGAGTGAATGCAGAGTTAAACTTTCAGGTCCAGTGACACTTTACAAAGCGCCCAGTTTCTCAAGCAATTTTTTGTATTTTTATTTACAGTATCCATAATTATTTGTTTAGTTGAGATTTTGTTCTGTGCCTATTCATTCTGGAGAAACTCAGCAGGTCTGTCAGCATCTGCAGAGACAGAGAAAAAGCGTTAGCATTTTAAGCCCAATGTGATACTTCTTCTTGACGCATAAGGGCCAAATGAAAGCAGGTGGGACGAACTTAATTTGGAAAACTCGTCCAGCATCTACATTTAGAAAAGCTTCATGCAGGGTCCGAGTGGTTTTATGAAAGGTAAATTATACTCAGACCTGTAAAATTACGCAAAGTATTTCTGGAGAGGGCTGAGAATGTAACAAGCGGATTTGATAAAGGGGATCTGGCAGACACCAGGCTTTCCAGAATTTTTCCACAAGGTATTACAAAATAAAAGTTCTTACACAAGACAGAAGCTCGTAGGATGATGGATAATGTATTAATATGGGATGATGATTGGTTAGCACATAGAAATCGGAGAGTCAGGATTAATGAATCTTCATGATATAGTTGTATCTGCTGGAGTACCACAGCTATGTCCGATGGCATAGTTCTTTACAATCTATACTGATAGACAGAAGGAGGGAGTTGAGTGCAACATACATCCGAGTTTGTGGATGACGCTGAGAACCAAAAGGTAGGCTGTTATTTAATGGAGAGGACTTTCAGAAAAGGAGCAGTACAAAGGGATTGGATTCTTCCAGTGTATGAAACATAAAGTCAGCATGCTGATGCAGCAAATAACTAGGTTGGTTCAAAAGATGGGTTCCTGGTGTGAAAGGATTGTGTTATTGAGAATCTCTAAAATGGTGAGGTGATTATTCATTGGGGTTTAAATGATTGAGGAGTGGTTCTGCTGAAAAATACAAGACACAGAGAGGGGTTGACGTGGTAGATGTTGAGAAGTTGTTACCATTCCTGGGTGGAGTCTCGAACTCGAGGACATAGATACCGAATATGGAACATCGATTTCAATCTGAGTTGCCAAGTGATGCCTTCTCTCAGAAGGTAGTGAATGTCGGGAATTCCCTGACCCAGAGAAGCGTGGAGGAATACAAGGAGTCAGCAAGAAAGTGGAGTCGAGCACTGGAGTAGATCAGCCATGTTCGTATTAAATGACAAGGCAAGCTTGAGGGGCCGAATAGCCTACTCTTGTTCCTACTTTTTAATTTCACATGTTATGCTTTTGCAAAGTAACTGGTTATTATCCCAGAAGTTGTGTTGTGTAATACTACATTCGGGTGAGCAGAGGATTTGTTTGAATTAACTCTGAGTGAAGTATGGGGGCTATATTCACAGTAAATCTGGGTCTGTAATACGACTCACATCTGTCGCAGACGTTGTGGAGAGGGGAAGCCTGGAAACAGGGATTGGGGGTGAGTGTCACTTCCTGACCCAGCCTCGGTTTTCCAAGTCCATTTCCAAAACTGCACCTAACCATCGGAGTGGCCTCAATCTGCCGCTGTATAGCAGATCCAAAGGACCGAATGGAACAGGAGAACATAGGACTGAGGGACACGAGGGGGCCATTCGGCCCTTTGACACTACTCCACCAGTAAAGTATGCCATGACTCATCTCATTGTGGTCCCAGCTGCACTTTTCTCTCCATGCACCATTATCCCTGATTCACCTGTCTGCAGACAATCAGACAAAGCCAGCCTCGATATAATATAAAGAGTCAGCCATCCCAAACCTCTGGGAAAGAGGATTCCCACGTGAATGAATTCCCACTTTGTGAATTTCTTCTCACTCCAGTTGTGACTGAGGATGGAGGGTGTCACTCTTTCCTTTTCTAGTCCCACTCCTCGCTGCTCACAACAAACTTTAAATGTAACCAGGTTGGTGATATGGCCGATGATAATGGTCTCAGACTGGGTTAGGTTCAGTAACAAGAACAAGTCAGGCAAATTTCTTTAGTCAGCCACAAGTTACCAACAGAACTAATGGAGGATCTGGGTTCAATTCCAACCTCGGACGACCCTCTATGTGGAGGTGGAACATTCTACTTATGCCTGTGCGGGTTTCCTCCCAGTGCTCCAGTTTCCTGCCACAGTCCAAAGATGTGCAGTTTAAAGTGGATTGCCCATAGTGCCCAGGGATGCGGAGGTTAGGTGGGTAAGCTATGGGAAATGCAGGGTTACATCGATAAGATTGGGGCACGTCCTGGTGGGATACTGTTTGCTGTTTGGTCAGTGTGGACTTAATGGACGGAATGTCCTGCCTCCACACTGTAGAGGTTCTATGACAATGACAACAAATTTGGACGATACAAACACCCAGTCGGTACATACCTGATCCACTCTCCTCAAGGTCTCGTATGTTTTTTTATCACTCATTTCAAGAGTAACCTTTTAAAGCCTTAATAATATCAGCCGTTCACCCCACGAATATGTGAAATGAAATATCTCTGAATTGCTTCCAATGTAATCATATCTTTTCTCAAATAAGGAGACACAAAAAACTAATCTCACACTCAGATCATAATGTTTATAATTGTTTTCTCAAAGTGCTGTGCGTCTTTGGAACACCCTTTCCCACGGAGCATTGGAGGCAGAGAGATTGAATTTTTCTTTTGAGGCACAGACAGAAGGTTCATAAATAACAACAGAGTCAAGGATTATCGAAGAATGGGCAGCAATGTGCAGTGTGGGGGGAAATGTAGACAGTGGTATCAAATAACACGACTTCAGAACCTGCAGGAATACAATGCAAAATGAAATGATAATATCGATAAAATGTTATGGGGGAATACAAAATGGCGGAGATCCAGAAGGTCTGCTTTGCTGGGCTCTGCATCAACACACGGGCAAAGTGGTTCTCTAATACACCCCATCCCAGCCATTTACTGAAACTTCAACACTAAAAGAGCGATAGAATCCTTACTAATCCCGTTTTGTCAAAGGGAAATGACAAAACACGGGAAAGGATCGAGTAAGTCCCAACAAGTGGTGCACCCGTCAGAAGCATCAAGCATACCTGAGGCTGTAGCTGCAACCCCCTCTGCTCGTTCCATGGACCCAGTTATCTCACCAGGCCTTGGTCACTGAGTTCACCAAGTTACGTGAAATGATTGAAGCCATGATTGATGAACAGTTCAGCCGTGGCTAGAGCCGCTCTCAGCCGTGTTCCAAAACATGAGCAGCAACTTGACAGCCTTGGAAACGGAACAGACGATGCCAAGGGCCGAACTGAAGCGACAGAGACCGTGATCTATTACTCTCAGGAGAGGATCCTCGCCCCTGAAAAACAGGTCTGCACCTTAACTGACCAAGATGACGACCTCGAGAACAGGGGTAAGATGAAGAATATTCACGTTGTCGGTTTGCTGGAGCGGACAGAAGGTGATCAGCTGGTGAGTGTTTTCAAGAACTGGCTGCAGTGATTCCTTCACTTTGAAACTGAGGAGGGACGGGTGAAGAGTGAGACAGTTCATCGGTTATAGCTCGGAAGTCAGACTCAGACCAACGCCTTCATCCTGTCATTACGCGATTACGTAGTTATGGGGACAAACAAAGACTGGTGGAAGCTTTCAGAACCCGGGGAAAGATCCGATGGGTTTAATTCACGAGAGCTCCAGGATTACGTTCTTTCAGGACTTTTTAGCGGCGGTGATTCAGGAAAGAAAATCTTTTGATGAGATCAAGAGAAGAGTAAGGGAACTCTGGATTCAGTATTCCTTACGGTATCCAGCGGTGCTCTGTATTGATTTCAATGGATCCACGAACTCGTGTGACTCTCCAGAGAAAGAGAAAACTTTATGGACATTTTAATGTAAGCTGGATATTTAGATAATCATGTTTCTCCTAAAGAGATTTTGTTGGATTTTTCTGGTATTAACCAGTATTAAATTATAGCCATGACTGGGTTGAGTACTCACTTTTAACTTCTTCGTTAGTATTACTACTCTTTTTCTCTTTCTTTGCTTGTGTCTGGGGTGCAGCTCAAGCTGGAGGGTGTTACAAAGCTAGTTGTGATGACTAAGTGCCAACCAAAGGGCAGTTCAAGCCCGATTTTTGTTGTTAATTTCCAGGATTCCATATTAGTAGAGGGCACAAGATAAAGTTTTGAGATATGTAAGCGTCCCCAGTAGGTGCTAAATTCCCCAATCAAGTGTGATTGGCATTTTGGATTTTATTTCATTCTTTTTTTATTATGTGTTTAGCTTTGGAAAGTTTTGAGAGCTTTTTAGTTCTAGTATTTTAGGTGGTACCGTTTTTAGGCTCAATGAGTCTTTTTTTTCATTAATCATCAGTGATGTGTAATTCGATGTGAAACTCGAGAGTTGAAATGTTGCTACAATGAGTTATGGATAATGATGTGCTTAAATGTTGTACCTGGAACATTAAGGGGAACCATCTGCCAGTAAAGAGGAAAAATGCACTTTCTAGTCTTCAAAAAGAGAGGGTGAATGCTGTCCAATTGCAGGAGATGCACCTTGATGGCAAGGAACATTTGATGTTAAAGCAGGGCGGTTTGATCGGGTTTTTTTTCTCGTCTTTTAACACAGGGAGTAGGGGAGAAGCCATCCCAGTGAAGAAGAATCTTCCATTTAAATTAGTAGATTGCATTCGACACTCACGGGAGGATCATCATCCCCAAAGTCTTGAACCATGGGATGTAATACAGTATTTTGAATGATTATTGACCCCCGTGCACAATCTTAAAATCCTGGTAGATGCATTTTCCAAATTAAGTTATCTTGCATCATGGCACATAATTGTAGAAGGAGATTTCAACTGTCTTATGGACCCACGGTGGACAGAGTGTCCAAATGTCCCAAATACCCGCGTTATGATGTAAGCAATTAGTGGATTTGTGTGCAGAAGTAGAGCTGGTAGATGTCTGGAGGCAGATATACCTCAAAGTAGGGATTTTATTTTCTCCTTTAACCCGCAGACGAGGTTGATCTCTTTCCCATCCCTGCAACAATCTTAGATTCGGTGGCATCCTACACAATTGGGAATATTATCCCAACATTCCTGCCCCAGAAGTAAGATAGACATAACATAAGATTATGTTGTATGCAGATGAGGGTCTTATGTTTTTGTCAAATCCCACAGTTTCGGCAGCTCACGTGATGTAATGCATTAATTCGCTTATCACCTTTTCGGGCTATAAGATTAATTTTACAAAGTTTGTGTCCATCCCTATGGGAGGTCTCAGGGAAATACCTGATTTTGAAGGCAAACCCTGGTTTCCTTTTAAATGGTCACGACGGTGGTTTCCCTATTTCAGTATATTCATTACATCCATCTTTGATCATTTATTTAATGTGAACTATGTCCATTTGTTTGACAAAATTAAACAAGACCTTCAAAGATGGGAGGCACTTCCAACATCCTGGCTAGGTCGGATAGCTGTTCTTCAAATGAATGTCCTTCCTTATTTGCTATACCGCATGTGAATGCTTCCTTTGATCTTTCCCAGACAGATATTTAGGAGATTTAATGGCTGGTTTAGCTCTTTTATTTGGCACTATAAGCGACTCTTTATCAAGCTAACCAAATTGCAACAACCCCACAGAGTGTGGGGAGTAGATTCCCAGATTAAAATCTATCAATTAAGCTCTTTATTATCCCATGTTAGTGTCTGAGCCACTGAGGACTCAGCGTCACTATGGTTAGATATTGAACCCTCTCAGAGAAGGTGAACCCTTATTAGTCTGTTTATCTTAGAAAAAATGACATTGTGGAGTATTCTCATAACCCAATAATTATGAATACTGTTAAAACATGAATGACAATGCGTCAGATCGAGGGCAATACAGCCAAAACCATGTTTCTTAGCCCTACAATTGGTATACCGAGTTGTCAACCGGGGATAATGGATTCCATGTTTAAACTGTGGGAAGCCAGGGGTGTAACTTGCTTGAGTGATTTAGAATTAATAGAATCCCTACAGTGTGGAAACAAGCCCTTGGCCCAACAAGTCGACTTCGACCCACCCAGACCCATTCCCCTACCATCCTATATTTACCCTGACTAAAGCTCCAACCTACATATCCCTGAACACTATGGGTGATTTATCAATAGCCAATTCATCTAACTGCACATCTTTGGATCCTGGTGCTGTGAGGCCACAGTGCTAACTACTGAGCCACCACGTGTTATTTGAGGGAGAAAGAATGACATCATTTGATCAAATAACTCATAAGTATGGACTACCTACTGAAGATTTCTTCTGTTTTTTTTTCCGGATCAGAGATTTGATTTTTAAAAAATGCAGCTTTACCAGATTCTTACAGATCCGATAGAGAGAAGAGGATGCTTATTGCTGAGAATACACTCTGTCAGTACTCTTTATCACTAGTTGGAGTGTGTCCCCTCAGACGAGACTGTGCAGCTTTGTGATGCCTGCGAGAGAGTGTTGGGGATTCAGAACACTTCGAGACTTGGGAGGATATTTGTGAAAATGCTCAAAGGATTTTGATCTGTAATAGGACCCATTCCACGCATTTGAAAATTCTTCATAGGGTCTATCTGACCCCAGATTGTCTCTCAAAATGCGAAGTGGGATTATCTTCAGCCTGTCGTAAATGCAGAATGACTACAGGCACTCTTACTCATTGCTTATTGTCCTGCTGCAGGCTTCATATATATTGGAGCACTGTGGTAGCTGTGATAGAGTAGGTATTGGGGACTGAATTGGAGATGGACCCGGTTTTTCTTTTCCTGGGCCTGCCCATGGTCCCTTACGCAGATGCACATGATGAAAAAAATATATCCTTACTTTCTGTGTTAGGAAACATGTTCTGTTGCGTTGGATGTCTGAAAACCCCGGGTCTGTTGTGTCATCGTAAGTTCTTCATGGAGAATATCCCTTTGGACTTTCTCACCAGTATGGTGCATCAAAAAAACAGAGATTTATATAAGACATGGCAACCCTTTTTGGAATACCACAATGCAGGTTTATCTGTGACATTAAGAAGGGCTTTTATATAGCCATGATGATATTGTCTAATGAATCTAATATCCAGCAAGGAATAATTATGAACATAAAAATGCATATAAGAACGAGAGTTATTGTATTGTTATGCTGAGCTGTACTATTTATTCGTTATTTATTGTTTATGTTTGTTTTTCTTCTGTCCATTTAGTGTTTTTTAACTTGTTTTGTATGTACATGTACGTGCGTTGAATTTTGTTCAGTTATTTGAGTTGTGTTGTTATTGGGTTATTATAATATTAAAAATCTCTTTTCAATAGAATTACATTTTCAAGAAATTAAAGTGGTAACATTGATAGAATAGAGTCCCAAAGAACTCTCATTAGAGAGACCATATCTAAGTGACATCCTCAGTGCTTGGGAGCCTCATGTGAAGCTTCTGTGATGTTTCCTCCAGCATTTATAGTAGGTTGTATCTGCCGCTCCCAGTTGTCAGTTCCAGCTGTCCGCTGAAACATCTGCAACACAAATTCCCAGCTCGGTGAACAGAACCACAACAACGAACACCCGAGCTACAAATGTTCTCACGAACTATATACACTTCTATAAGAAGCCGTTCAGTTTCCTAGGCTGAAAAGAAATAAGTTCTAACTGTCCAATTTCTCCCCATAACATAAACCCTTTAGCCCAGGAAACATTTCTGAAATTTCTTCTACGCTCTTCCTTGTTCAATAATATTATTTCTAGAGCAAGGTGAACAAAACTGAACACCAATATCCAACTGCAGCCTTACCAATATCCTGTATAATTGCAACATAACGTCCCAACTTCTATACTCAATGCCCTGATGAAGCCAGTGTGCCAACACCTTCTTCACTGACCTGTGTATCTGTGAGTCAAATTTCAGACAACCGTGCACCTGATCTCTAATGTCCTATATTCCACTACACTCCTTAAGGCCCTCTCATTCATCATTAAACTCCAACCTGGATTTGACCTTCCAAAATGCATGCCGTCACCCTTATCTATGTTACACTCCACATGCTATTTCTCAGCCACTTCTGCTTCCGATCAAGGTATTGCTGCAATTTCTGGTAATGTTCCTCATTGGATCACTCCTATTTTTGGTGACATCTGCAAACTTACTAACCCTGCACCATCGTTGTGCACCATCGTCCAGATCATTGATAAGATCATCAATGGGCCCAGCACCGACCCCCCTGAGGCACTCCACTAGTCACAGGTCTCCAGTCTGACAAGCATACCTCCACCAGAGCCATTGGCTTCATAACGTCAAGCTAATTGTGTCGCCAATTTGCCAGATTACCTTGGAGTCCATGCAATCTAACCTTCCAGAGCGGCCTACCATGTGGAACCTTATCAAAGGCCTGACTGAAATCCGTATAGACATGTCCACCACCCTGCCCTTGATAACCTTTCTGTCACTTCCTCAAAAAAACTCGAACAAAATGTGTAAGGCATGATCTGCCACGCACAAAGCTAATGCTGACTGCTCCAAGTTAAACTCTGTCTTTCCAAATGCATGCATACCTTACTCTCAGAACTTCTCAATGGTTTACTGAAAACAGATGTGAAGCTTACTGTGCATACTTCCCAGTTTTTCTTTGCAGCCCTTCTTGAATAAGGGCACAACATTTGCTATTGCCCAATCTTCCGGGACCTTGGCCCCTGAACTGTCTTCTCTCACCTCTTGCAGTGCTCTTGGATATATATGGTCAGGACCAAGAGATTTATCTGAATTTTTGCATTCCAATATGTCCAACAGCACCTCTACTATGATATTAACGGTACCAAATATGGCAACTAACCTCCCTTCCACCCCTCACCCCCCCAAAGGGTCAAAGATCTTCATGTCTTTCTTTATGGTTAAACACAGAGGGAAAATTGAGGACCTCGCCCA
>NW_026867852.1:1353070-1454762 GCF_020745735.1 Hemiscyllium ocellatum
GCTGGCTATGTCATTTCATCATCTGTGAAACATATTAAGACCGGCGAAGTCCCTCATCCTGATAACGTTCTGCTCAGGACTCCAGTCAATAATTTGCTGCCAGGTTCTGAAAAATAACCAAAAACACAACAGGAGTTGCACTTGCAGAGAATAAGGGAGCCACGGTTACATCAACATCAGAACACGAGGAGGCTATTTAGCTTCTTGAGCCTATCCACCATTCACCCAAATCATGGTCATCTTCATCATGACAAATCCCTGTCTTTGACCCATAATCCTTCAGCATTTTCATTCAAAATCTACCAACTCAAATTTAAAATTTGCAAATGATTTCCAATCAATCGCTGTTTGTGGAGTTTTATCAAACTTTATCCATTTCTGTGTATAAATGTGTTCCCCGTTATCACACCTCAATGTTCTGACTCGAACACTTTATCTGTTTTCTTTCTTCTTAAGTTAAGCCTTGGAATCCAAATATCACTTCAGTAAATCTACACTGCACTTGCCCTCAGAGGGATACTCTCCTTCAGCCATGGTGCCCAGCCCTGACAGCTTGTCTAACTAGGTTCGGATTTGCTGAAGCATGACTTCTGATCCTTTGGTATCTCGTCTTCTGCAGAGATCAATGTCAACATTCCACCGCCCCTTGGTCACTTTCCTGAACCTGTTTGAGACATTTTCGTGAACTATACAGCTGGATCAATCCCACCAAGTTTCTTTGGACTCCTCTCTCTCTATTTTCACAATCAAGAAATATTCGACATTGATCCAACCTCTCACTTGCCGACACAAACTCATCTGTCGTTTTTTTTTTCATTTACTGAATCTATCAAGATTGCTTTCTAATGCTGTGCTTCCATCTACCTACACTTGGAATCCAGAATGCCCCAAATTTTGAATGTGGCTTTCCTTTCATTATGATAGTGATAATTACGGCTCCAACATCGATCCGTGCAGGATATCACAAACCATATCCTTCCAATTAGAATACCCCTTACTATCTGCACAAATGTCTCTTGTTCAAATCAAATTCCTCTGCAAAAATATCTTTTGCATCTTATTACCTTCAATGAACAGTAGAAAGGTGTAAATTCAGGGACATCCTTCACAGTCAAATTTGCCTTGTGTTTATCTGATTGGGGGAGCAAGGAATCCCAATAAATATTAATCGTTGTCTTCACTATATGGGAACTCGATCAAAGATTAACAATGTCAAGTATTTATTCTCCTTCATGATTTATAAACTCTGGGCACATTGTTACCGAGTGGTACTCGCTTTTTTTTTTCAGAAACACAGGCCCCAACCCAACTGTTGGCTCACACTTGTTACACCATATGGTCCTCGTCCTCTCCATCTGAATCTCATGGCAAGGTACCTCGAACATGGAGAGGAGCAACTATTCCAAGCACTGAGATCCCACTAATTGGTAACACCACTCACCCTAATCCATAAGAGAAGCCGACTGGTCCCGCACTATGTCCTCATCTGAATCATCCTGCTGGCTGCGTTCCTTCCCCATATGAAAGTGGTGTTGGCTCTCTGGTGGCAGAAGGGAACGGAAGGATTTCTCTTCAATCTCATCTTTAGTCATTGGCTCGTCAAACTTATGGAGTATTCAGTGGCAACAGACAAGAGGCTGTAGAGACAATAAATGATTGACATTGTTCTTTGTTATTTTCCATTGCTCACTGAAAGGTTTAGAACTTGAATTTGAAGTTAAGGGCTGAGCTAGAATCCTTGGATTAACTATCTGCTCAAGGAGCAGAGTGGGGTTACAATTATTGATTCAACACAACTTTGATATTGAATCACAAATTGTTTAAGTTTCCTTGTGCACAACCACAGATCCAAGGGAAACACAAGGAACTTGGATTGAATAGGTTAAGCTCATGACTGAATAAAGGAATCTTGAATTAAAGCAGTGCAAGACATGTGCCTATTTGACCCACATATCCTTTGGGTAGGGAAGGAGTGCTAACGTAGCAAAAGATTTGATTGATTCAAATCATCTAACTGAAGAGACACATTTCCCTGCTTAAGTCATGAGATCATTGGAAGAGCAAAACATCATTTCTGGTTAAAGAATTCACCTTTCTCACCAGGTAATGAAGGCACACTGTCTCTGCAGATTGAGTCGTTGGCCACTGTTTGAACCACCTCCTCAGTAGAGCTATTTCCCTTTTGTGTGGCCAGAGGTTCTGCTTTTCTCCAAGAATGGTAAGGGTGAGCTGTCTTGTTTACTGCTGCCGCTGCTGCTCCTATAGAAAATGGCACAGAACAACACAGATGCATCGTTTCAGGACACAAAAACAGGTTCTCAGTATCTGTGATTTACACAGGCTTCCTCTCAACCTAAACCCATCAACATAGTTTTCTTTGATTTCTTGTATTCCAAGCTCCTCCTTGAATTCATCTGTTATTTGCTTCAATTATTCCTGATGAAGTAAGTTCTACATTCAAACCCCTTTTTGGTAAAGACTTTGTCGCCCTCTGCAAATTCCGGTTAGATTTAATAGTGATTACAATTATATCCACAGATCCAGTGGATTCTGACATTCACAAGCAGAAACATCTTTTCCATGTCTACCCGATCAAACGTAACTGGACCATGTCACTCTTTTACAATGAGACAAGACTGTCCAATCTTACTTGATGAATTCAAATTCAGTTTGAATATAATTCCAGTAACTATTCTTTATCTTCCCTACTGCCTCTACATTCATATTACAATATGAAGATCGGAACTGTTTGCAGTGCTCCAAGGGTGATCTGTCCATGGTTCTACACATATCAAACACATTTCCATTCTGTCGTCCCAGAAATAAACCCATGATCTACTTTTCTATTTAACCTCACAAACTGGTGCCATTTGCTGCCAGTGACTCATTGCTATCTCCAGATCCCTCTGCCCTATTTAAGGACATATTTCCAAAGAGGAAGTGGTCTCTTTATTCTTTTGACCACAGTGTACTACCGCACACATGGGTGGAGGTTAATCTCCACAGCTTTGACTGCAATATTCCCTTAACCAAATCTTCCCAACAGTAAGTCTTCCTAAAAACAAAACGCCAACATATTAATGTACTTAATCTCGTCAACTATTTCTTATTTGAAAGCACTAACTGTCGAGCTCAGTTTTGAACAAACATCCTCTGCCACAGTTATCAAAATGCCACAAGCTGAACGACAACCACTATTTACATTCATATTCATTGCAGCCTAAGAATGAGAGGTGGTATCATTGAGGGTCTATAAAATGGTCAAGGGATTGACCAAGTAGAGACAGAGAAATGATGCAATCTACAATGAGTCGTCCTAAGTTTACAATGAAGGGAAAGTTGGAGGAATTACTTCTCTCAGAGAATGGTGAACCTGGGGAATTCCCTATCTCAGAACACTGTGGATTCTGGGACATGAAGTAAATTTAAATAAGAGACACACAGACTTTTAATCAGTAATGGGTTGAAGAGTTAAGGAGAGCTGGCAGGAAAGTGGTGTTCAGGCCAAGATGAGATTCACAATCAAGCTGCCTAAACTTTAAACATGAACACTTCTTAATAGTTCACTAGATCCTAACGAAATATTTTGTGCAAAACAAATCACATGATACATAGTTATTCAGAGAACAAAACAAGTTTGTTCATTGAAGAACCAGAGGAAAAGGTGATGAAACAATGTGAGTTTGATATACCTCAAACATCATTTCAAGTGCATTCTCTGCATAAATTCTCCTTTTCCTCCTCGAAGTATTCAACTTCTTGAATAATTGAGAAAATGAAGTCACAGTTGTACAATATAATAAATCAGACCCTTCAGTCCAACTTGTCCATGCTGACCAGATATCCTAAATTAATCTAGTCCCATTTGCCAGCATTTGTTCCATATCCATCTTAGACCATAAGACATAGGAGTGGAAGTAAGGCCATTCGGCCCATCGAGTCCACTCCGCCATTCAATCATGGCTGATGGGCATTTCAACTCCACTTACCAGCATTCTCCCGTAGCCCTTAATTCCTCGAGGCAACAAGAATCTATCAATCTTAAACCCTTTCTACTGATTATCAGTTTATTTTACTTTATCAGCACTTGAAATACAGACTTTTTTTTCTCCTAATATTGATGAAAGAAAACATAACTTCATTCATCCAAATTAATTTTGTAATCTTTCACAAAGAAGCAAGTGAGAACAACATATAGCTGAGTGCAAACCAAAATACTGCAGTTGCAAGGTATCTGGGAACACTCTAAAGGTGAGGCACTCTACTTTGGTGTAACTTGCAGTCTGGCCAAATTGTAGCAAAATGCTGTTCAGTTTTATCTGCAAACTATTGAATAAAATCCTCCTTGCACGGAGGCAGCATGTTGGGATGTCATTTTTTAAAATATATTATTATCAAAGTTACTCACAATTCAGAGTGATCACTTGGTGCTGTCTGCATAACACAGTACGAAAAGGAATTAACAGTAAAAAAACACAATAACCCAACTCAGAGTCACAAATTCATTGATGTTGCTGGGTCCAGCATTTATAAGTAATCAATTTTTAGAAATAACTACAGATACATTTACTAACTATATTGGAGTACACTCAAGTTTCTTACTGAACAGTGACAGGATTGGACAGAGTCCGCATAGATTTAAGAGAGGGGAATCATACTTAGCAAATCTACTGAAAGAATCCACAGAGTCAAATATTAAAGTAAGAAATTGCAGGACAGTTAGAAAAGCTTATCATTAAACATGGTAGACTGGGTTTTGTGAAAGAGAAAGTATATTTGACAAATTTGCGACAGTTCATTGAGGAGATAACTAGCAGGGCAATCCAATGATGTTCTGTATTTGGAATTTAAAAATGCAAATGATAGGGAGCTACATAAAAGTGAATTGCACAATTGAGGAGCTCATGGTATCAGGGTAATGCATTAGCATGGATTGAGGATTGGTTAACCACACTGGCTGTTGCTGAGTCCTCACTTGCAGTGCTGTATACAATGTTAGCTCCCATATTTAATAAAGGATAAACCAACATCGGAGACCATTCAAAACAGATTCACTTAGCTGCTTCAAGCATGAAAGGGTTGACCTATCAAGAATAGATAAGCAGGGATGATGTTATGGAAACAAGATTCTGAGGAGCTTGACAGGGTGGACGTTGACTAGATCTTCCAGCACCAGTGAAGTCTCAAACAAGGGAACATTCATTTTAGAAAAAGTAAAGATTTTTTTCTCTCAGTGAATGGCTAGAATTTTCTCACCCAAACTTTTGTGAAGTTAAATGTGGGAGGGGAATGGTTGGGTTACTCTTCGGAGTGTTGTTCTGGCTTGTTGGGCGGAAGGGCCTGTTTCCACACAGTAGGGAATCTATGATTCTATCTCAAATTATTTTAAAAAGGGTAGATAGAGTTTTGAAATATTGAGCAGTTGAAGGCTATGCGGATCAAGCATAAAAGAGGTGTTGAGGCCTGGGTTGGCCCAGCCATGATCTGACAGAATGGGGGGAACAAGCTGAAAGGGATGAATTGCCTATGCCTGCTCCGATTCCTTGAGGCTCCGTTTCATTTTATTTGTCTCCAAAGAAGAGTGTGATACAATGTGCTAAAGATCTCAGATGTTGTGAAAATGGGGTGTTTATGTACTGATTCAAATGGCATTGATTCATCAGTCACAGCTATACAGTAATGAGTAGGAAGGCAGTGCCCTCCATGAATAAAGGAAATCTACTGCAGAGCTCACGCAAAGGGAATTCTTACCCTCAGTAAACTCTCAACCACCCGACCTCTTGCAAAAATGCCATCCCATTTTCCAATTCCTCCTTCTCCGTCATATCTGCTCCCAGGAGGACCAGTTCCATCAGAGAACACACCAAATGGCCTCTTTTTTTAGAGACTGCAATTTCCCTTCCCATGTGGTTAAAGATGCCCTCCAACACATCTCGTCCACATCCCGCACCTCCGCCCTCCACACCCCACCCCTCTAACCATAACAAGGACAGAACGCCCCTGGGGCTCACCTTCCACCCTATAAACCTTCGCATAAACCAAATTATCCACCAACATTTCAGCCACCTCCAAAAAGACCCCACCACCAGGGATATATTTCCCTCCCCACCCCTTCCCGCCTTCTGCAAAGACCATTCCCTCCGTGACTACCTGGTCAGGTCCACGCCCCCTACAACCCACCCTCCCATCCTGGCACTTTCCCCTGCCACCGCAAGAACTGTAAAACCTGTGCGCACACCTCCTCCCTCACCTCTAACCAAGGCCCTAAAGGAGCCTTCCACATCCATCAAAGTTTTACCTAAACATCCACTAATTTCATTTATTGTATCCGCTGCTCCCGATGTGGTCTCCTCTACACTGGGGAGACTGGGGACGCCTCCTAGCAGAGCGCTTCAGGGAACATCTCCGGGACACCCCAACAAATCCATCACACTGCCCCGTAGCCCAACATTTCAACTCCCCCTCCCACTCTGCCGAGGACATGGAGGTCCTGGGCCTCCTTCACCGCCGCTCCCTACCACCAGACGCCTGGAGGAAGAACGCCTCATCTTCTGCCTCAGAACACTTCAACCCCAGGGCATCAATGTGGACTTCAACAGTTTCCTCATTTCCCCTTCCCCCACCTCACCCTAATTCAAACTTCCAGCTCAGCACTGTCCCCATGACTTGTCCGGACTTGCCCTACCTGCCTGTCTTCTTTCCCACCTATCCACTCCACCCTCTCCTCCCTGACCTGTCACCTTCATCCTCTCCCCCACTCACCCATTGGACTCTATGCTACTTTCTCCCCACCCTCCTCTCGCTTATCTCTCCACGCTTCAGGCTCACTGCCTTTATTCCTGATGAAGGGCTTTTTCTCTGCACTTTGGATGCTGCATGAACTGCTGTGCTCTTCCAGCACCACTGACCCAGAATCTGGGTTCCAGCATCTGCAGTCATTGTTGTTACCTCCCATCACATGACCCAACATCTCAGCACAAGCAGGACACACTGCGCATGCTCCAGCCAACAGTGACCCCAGGTGATTGATGTCAGCACCGGACCAATGAAAGGACGGTGGGCGGAGCTGGAGGACCTTGCGGGAGGTTGATCCTCCAACCAATCACAGTGAATGAAGGGCGGAGCTAAAGTAAACCATGTGATCACCCTCGCGCCCGACGCAGAGTCGCTGTAATAAATGCTCGGGAAGTTATAGAGAGAAAGGATACGGTAAGGAAAGAAATAATCAGGGAAATGTGAGAGAAGCTGTGTTGTCATGAGCGGAGAGGTTTTACAAACAAATTGTGCACGTCGGAAAACACAAATTTGAACGTCCCAGTCCCGTGTTTGCAGTAAATGGGGAATTGCCTCAGCGGCTGCAGGCCTGAGTGAGCGCCGCCATCTTTATTCGGGACAACGATTCACTGGACACGTGCGGAGCCGCCATCTTTGTAGGGGGCAAGGTGCAGCCAGGCGCATGTGCAGCCTCTCTCTGGTACAGAGTCATTGTGATGACAGCAGCCAATCCTGCTCTGAATCACCTCTGGGCTCCCTCAGGACCACTTTGTCAATGTCTAGCTTCCTCAGTCTCCAACCATGGGGGTATGTTTGGTCTGTTTATACTGTATTATTACTTTTATAGACCATTTGTAAATGAATTTTTCACGTGGCCCAGCCCCTGACCATGTGCTGCTCTATTATCAGATTATTTTATCTTGAATATTTTTGAGTCAAGAATTCTTTTTTCCAATATACAAGTGTTTTCCTTCAGTTTCTGACTATCAAATTCTGTACCACTTTCATTCCCTGTCATGCATTTTGCACCCCCTTGAACTGTGTTTCTCTTTCCACAGATCCCAGTGATTAATGCCAAAGCCCTGTTGCCTGTGGAGAGGGTGATGCTTGACTTTCTTGTACAGCTGCAGTTTGTGTGGTGAAGGTGCTCCCACAATGTGGTTGGGTAAGAGACATTACAGATTATTCATTACAGCAACAGTGATGATTTGAAGATAATGTCCAAACCAAGAACAGTTTGTAATTTTATTATCATGCTTATAATTTCATATAAAATATCATTGAGAATTTTAGATATAAAGCCAGAGATGGAGATATTAGGTCAGGTGACCAAAAGCATTGCAAAAAGCAGGTTTTGAGGGATGTCTTAAAGGTGGAACGCAGACCTGTGATGTTTTGTCTGCAAATTCCAGACCATGTTGCTTTAGCAACTGTAGAATCAGCTACACAGTTGAAGTAATGAATTAACAAATTATTAGGAGTCTCGAAGTAAATGGATTGACGAGGTCTCAAAGGATGTGTGGTGCATGGAGCTAGGGATGAGAACAGCCAGGAATCAAGTCAAGAATGAGAATTTTAAATTGTTGTTGCTTATAGGAGCCTTTTGACGGATGAACATATTTGGGGAGAAGTGAGCACGTGGGCGATAGAGCTTTCAATTTTTCTTGAGATTACAGGGAGGTTGAATTTGGGAGGCTGGCCAGGAGTGTTTTTGGACAATTTAAGTCTGGAGATAACACACGATGGATGAGAGTTTCAGTATATGAGCTGAGATGAGGGTGGAATCCGCTAGAAATAGTGGTGTTGGAGTGGGACTGGGCTGTCACTCTTACCTCACCTCTGGGATTCAGCTGGTTGTCAGGTTGTGAATCAGGTGGAAACACAATCGGGAGCTGAGTGGCCCTGGTGGAGCCTAAAATGACTGTCACTCAGTTGGCTGTTGCTGAGCAGCTGCTGCTTGATAGCCCTGTTGATGAATACTTACATCACTTTACTGCTGATCGAGGGAAATTGCCTGGGTTGGAGTTGACCTGTGTTTTTGTGTTGAACATCCCTGGGCAATGTTCCACATTGTCAGTCAATGCCAGTGCTGGATGGGTACGTGGCTTTGTGGGTGGCAAGTTCTGGAGCACAAGTTGTCAGTATAATTGCCAGAATGTTAGCAGGACCCATAGCCTTTACACTACTTAACCATTTCTTGGTATTATTCGAACTAAATCAAACTGACTTAAAACTCACGTGTGTGATTTTGGAAACCACTGTTGAAGGCTGCGATGGATCATCCCACTTTGCAACTGGCTGAGAATTGCTGCAAATGCTGCATGGATGTGCGAGATCCCTCCGTTAGTTAGGGTGGGGATATCTGTTGTGCTTCCTGCAACAAGTTGATTAATTGTCCATTACCATTCACAAGTGGGTGTGGCAGAATTCTGATCTGATCCATTGGTTGTGGGATCGTTTAGCTCTGTTGCTTGATGCTGATGCTGTTTAAAATGCAGATGGTCCCGTTTGGTAGCTTCAACAGGTTGGCACTGCATTTTTAGGTATGCCTGGTGCTGCTCATGGCATGCCCTCCTTTCCTGTCCATTGTGATGGGTGAGTGCGGGATGTACAAACCCATGAGATTACAGATTGTGCTGGAGTACAGTTCTGTTGCTGTTGTTATCCCACAGTGCCTCAGAGATATCCAGTTTGAGATCCTACATCTGTCCCATTTAGCATGGTGATAGTACCACTCAGCACAAGGGAGGTTTTTCTCAACTTTAAGGTGAGGCTTTGTCTCCAAAAAGACTGTGGGATGGTCGCTCTTGTCATGGACAGATACATTTGCAGCTGATAGATTCATACTGATAAGATCTAGTATGTTTTTCCATCTTGCTGGTTCCGTGACCGCCTGCTGCAAACCCAGTTGAGCAGCTATGTCCTTGAGGACCCGACCAGTCAGTCAGTAATCCTGCAGCTGAGCTACTCTTGGTAGAGGACATTGAAATCCTGTACCCAGAGTAGGCTTGTCACCATTTTATTGCCTCAGTGCTTCCTCCAAGTGTTATTCAACATGGAGTAGCACTGATCCGTCAGCCGTGGTACGTGGTAATCAGCAGGAGCCATGAGACTTCCTGGTGTCCAAAGTTAATGCTGAGTACTCCCAGGGCAAAAGGTGTGTACATCACTGTGCCATCGCCTCTGCCTGGTCTGTCCTGCTGGTGGGACAGGACATATCCAGAGATTTCAGGAGAAAGTGAAGACTGCAGATGCTGGAGATCAGAGTGGAGAGTATGGTGCTGGAAAAGCACAGCAGGTCAGGCTGATGAAAGGCTTAGGCTCGAAACATCGATTCTCCTCGCCTCAGATGCTGCCTCACCTTGTTATGCTTTTCCATCATCACACTCTCGATATCTAGGGATGGTGATGGTGGTGTCTAGCCATTATCTGTAAGGGATGACTCTGTGAGGATGACTATGTCAGGCTGTTCCTTGACTAGTCTGTGAGACAGCTCGCCACGTTTTGGCACAAAAAACCCGGATGTTAGTGAGCAGGATGTTGCAGAGCCGAGAGGGCTGATTCTGTGGTTGTATTTTCTGGTGCCTTGTTAGATGCCAAGTGGTCCATCCAGTTTCATTCCTTTGTTGAGACTTGCAGTGATTAATACAGTGAGTAGCTTGTTGGGCGACTGTCAGGTTGGCAGGATATTTTCTGCCATTGACAATAGTTCCTTGGAAATCAGGAGATTCCTAATTCGTTATTATTTCATGAATTCAGATTCCATCGTCTGCCGAGCTGGGATTCGAACAGGGACTTCAGTTGTACATTTTAATATTCTGGATAAAAGTTAAATACATTAGGTTTGTTCACTCATTTTAAACATCACTAACCCTGGTTTTGTTTCTTTGTAAAACACTGTCCATCATCCTGTCTCCTTCATCCTTCTCTCCAACAACAAGAGCAAGGAGCACATGGAGTTTCTCTGTCACTAAGACTGAGACAATCCGACCAGCTGCCTCTGCTGCTTCCCTCCATCCCACTAGCCCACTGAGACAAACTGCCTCACATGGTGTTCCTGGTTTTTGTCCCAAACTTACATCTTTCTCCTCTTGTCAAGTCTTATCAGAGCTCATCTTGATCTTTTCCTAGTCTCGCTAAACCACAGACATTCCAACTCTGTTTCCTCCCCGTCACTCCCCCTCGCCAATTCACAGATATTGTTCCTTGTTCTGTCTGTCTGTCTTTTCTGGTTATGTCCTTCTCATCCATTCTGCAAAAAAAAACCTAACATTTAACCTCACCATCATTTGTAAATCCTGCTCCATCCCACTCTCCCTTTCCTTTATGAATTCCTTGTATTTGGTGTCCCTCCAGGATCTATCCTTGGTCCCTACTGTTTATCACCTACATACTGCCAGGAGGTGACATTGTCTAAAAGCACAGTGTTAGGTTTGACATGTACACTGACGATGCCCAGCTCTCCCTCCCCATCATCCCTCTCCATTGCTCCACTGTTACTCAGTTATCAAACTGCTTATCACATTCCCACTACTTGATTAACTGCAATTTCCTCCGATGAAACATTGTTACGGTTAAATCCATTACCTTCAGTTGCTAATACAAATTCCTTTCCCTTACTGCTGAGCCCCTCCCTCTCACTGGGTGCAGTCTGAGGTAGAACTAGACTCTTCACAATATTGCTGTCATATCTGACTTCAAGGTGACCTTCTAATCAGACATCTACACAATCACAAACACCAGGAATTCCAATCTCTGAAACGTTGCTTGTCTCCACCTCACCCCAGCTCCATTGCTACTGAAACCCCTTACCCGTGTCTGTGTTACCTTAAACTTGGTGAATCCGAAACAGAACCCTTGATTTCGTGACTGGCCCAGAATCTGCTGGCTTTCAGTGTTTCCTGCACAATTACCCCAGATCCCTTTGTGGTGCAGCTTTCTACAGATTCCACCATGTAAATAGCACTCTGTTCTCTTATTGTCCCCTCCAAACTGACCGACTTGACATCTTCCCAAATTATACTCCATCTGACAACTTGTTGCCCCTTCTCCTGTGTATCTCTCTCTCTTCACAATCCTCTTAGCACTTTACAGTTATGCCTTTTCTAGGAATTTCCCCCCCCCCCCCCCCCCCCATTCTTCTAAACATTTACTGGGAGCAGTGGGCAGTGTGAAGCATGCAGAGATGCTCTGTTTTTAGAGATACTCTATGGGAGGAACTTGCTGCCCATTGGTCAGAATGGAGACAACTTGCCCATCGAGCTGCATGAACCTTTCACCCCCCCCCCCCCCGCCCCATGTCTTATTGATGAGGCACAGCGGCAGCACGGAAGGGAAAAAAAAAGAAGCAAATCCTGCTCTCCGCATCTCACTGACTCCTGGAATATTCTGTCCCATGTGTCAAAAATCTGCCCTGTTCAGTCGCATGAAATCCCAAGGTGGAAACTCACAGAAACCCACAGAGGTTTCCCCCTGAACTGACTGCTGACCTCCACAAGGGGTAATGTGTCCAGTCATCCTGGGCCAGGAGGAGGGATGGTGTGAGTTTCTAACCTGAACTGACAGTGATGGAGTTTATAAACTTGTATTACAGGATACTACAGGTGGACATTCAGATGGTAATCTCAGTCATTGTAACACCAAACTCTGATTGAATTAGTTAATTCATCAGGACCTGGATATTCGCATTGTGTGTGAGTATTGTATTCCATCTGAATCCCATTTGCTGCATAAAAGTTCTCTTTGAATCTTCCCAAACCTTTTATGTGTGTCCTGTAATCCTTGTATAATGAGCTGATGGGTGTAAGGTTTATTATTATAATGTATAATTTCTGTAAATCCCTCTGTCACAGCTCCCCTCAATTGCCTTTGCTACAAGGAGAACAACCTCAGTTTCCCCAAACCCCTGATTCCCCAGTGTCTGTTTGATTAGATTACTTACAGTGTGGAAACAGGCCCTTCGGCCCAACAAGTCCACACCGACCCGCCAAAGCGCAACCCACCCATACCCCTACATTTACCCCTTACCTAACACTAGGGGCAATTTGGCATGGCCAATTCACCTGACCCGCACATCTTTGGACTGTGGGAGGAAACCAGAACTCCCGGAGGAAACCCACGCAGACACGGGGTGAACGTGCAAACTCCACACAGTCAGTCACCTGAGTCGGGAATTGAACCCAGGTCTCTGGCGCTGTGAGGCAGCAGTGCTAACCACTGTGCCAGCATGCCGCCCACGGCTCTCTATAAGACACACATCAGGATTGTGTTGGAACGTTCTCCACTTGCCTACATCAGTGCAGCCCCCAACAATATTAAAGAAAGTGAACATCCTCCAGGACAAAGCACTGTGCCGTAGTGGTGTCCCATCCACCCCTTCAGCATTCCCTCTCCCCATCCCAGAGACACAGTGGCATCACTGTGTAAAAGGGAAAGTCAGCATTGTCCTCCCAGACCATAGGGCTGCTCTCTCATTAGGGAGGAAACTGGAGCCCCTGGAAGAAACCCATGCAGACACTGGGAGAATGGGCAAGTCCCACAGAGACAGTTGTCCAAAGCTGGAAACGAACCTGGGGCCCTGGCAGCAGGGCTAATCACTGAGCCACTGTGCCACCCTCCAATTGTAATTTGATTCACAACTACCACTTCCTCTGATAGTTCATTCCACACACAAACCATTGTCTGAACAAATATTTTTTAAAAACCTGTTCTGCTGTCACCTTAAAAGCTATGTACCCAGTCTTGAATCGGGTTCCCTTCCTGGAAAGGACACCTGCTGTTCACATTACTGATACCACCCATCCATGATTTGAGTCTAATAAGGTCACTCCTCAGCCTCCTGCGCGCCAGTGAAAGAAGTCTCAGCCTATCCAGCCTCTGCTTATAATTCAGACTATCCATTCCCATCAACATCCTGGTAAATCGCTTTTGAATCCGCTCCAAATACATAATGTCCTCCCGATATCAGCATGCCCAGAACTGGACACAGAATTCCAGAAAAGGCCTCCCCAACATCCAAAATAACATCCCAACTCTTGTACTCCAAGGTCTGAGCAATGATGACAAGTGTGCTAAGCACCTTCTTAACCACCCTGTCTACATGTGACACAGACTTGAAAGACCCGAACCCCTCGGCCTCTTTGTTCCATATCACTCCTCGATGCCCTGTTTTTAATTAGTGTAAGTCTGCTCTCGTTTGTTTTATCAAGATGTAATATTTTGCATTTATTCCAATCCAAAAATACCAAAAAAATCCTGAGCATTAAAGACAGTGGGAGTATACTTAAGAGGGAACTCAGGAGGGCAAAAAGGGGACATGAGATAGCTTTGGCAAATAGAGTTATGAATAATCCCAAGGGTGTTTATAAATATATTAAGAACAAAAGGGTAACTCGAGAGAGAATAGGGCTCTTCAAAGATCAGCAAGGTAGCCTACGTGTGGAGCCGCAGGAGATGGGAGAGATACTAACAAAATATTTTGCATCAGTGTTTACTGTGGAGAAGGACATGGGCAATATAGAATGTGGGAAATAGAAGTTGAATATGTCCATCTTACAGCGGAGGACATGCTGGGTGTCTTGTAACCTGTAAAGCTTGGTTAATCCCCAGCACCTGATCAGGTGTACCCTAGAGCTCTGTGGGAAGTTGGGAATGTGACTGCTGGGCCTCTTGCTGAGATATTTTGTATCATCGATTATCACAGACGAAATGCCGAAAGACTGGAGGTTAGTTAACATGGTGCCACTATTTAAGAAAGGTGGTAAGGACAAGCCAGGGAACTAACGAACGGTGAGCCTGGGCAAGTTGTTGGGGGGAATCCTGAGGAACAAGATGCATGTGTATACTGAAAAGCAAGGATTGATTAGTGATAGTCAGCATGACTTTGTGCATGTCTCTCAAACTTGATTGAGTTAATTGAAGATGTATCAAAGAGGATTGATGAGGGCAGAGAGGTGGACGTGATCTATGGAATTCAGTAAGGGACTGGACAAGCTTCCCCATGGAAGACTGCTTAGCAAAGTTAGATCTCACGGCATACAGGGAGAACTAACCGTTTGGATACAGAACTGGCTCAAATGTAGAAGGCAGGGTGGTGGTGGAGGGTTGTTTTTCAGATTGGAGGCATGTGACCAGTAGAGTGCCGTAAAGATCAGTGTTGGGTCCACTACTTTTTGTCGTTTATATATATGATTTAGATATGAGCATAGGAGGTATAGTTAGTAAGTTTGCAGATGACACCAAAATTAGAGGTATAGTGGACAGCGAAGAAGGTTACCTCAGATTACAACAGGATGTTGTTCAGATGGGTGAGAAGTGGCAGATGGAGTTTAATTCAGATAAATGTGACGTGCTGCATTTTAAAAAAGCAAATCTTAACAGGACTGATACACTTAGTGGCAAATTCCTAGATAGTGTTGATGAACAAAGATATCTTGCAGTGCAGGTTCATATTTCCTTGAAAGTAGAGTTGCAGGTAGATAGGATACTGAAGAAAATGTTTAGAATACATTCTCTTATTGATCAGAGCATTCAGTATAGAAGTTGGAAGGTGATTACAGGACATTGGTTAGGCCTCTTTTGGAATATTGTGTGCAATTCTGTTCTCCGTGAATCGGAAGGATGTTGTGAAACTTGAAGAGGTTCAACAAAGATTTACAAGGATACTGTCAGGGTTTGAGCTGCAGAAAGAGAGCAAAAAGGCTGGGGCTTTCTTTCCCTGGAGCATCAGAGACTGAGGGGTGACCTCCATAGAGGTTTATAAAATCATTAGTAGCATGGATAGGGTAACCAGACAAGGTCTTTTCCCTGAGTAGGAGAGTCCAGAAATAGAGAGCATAAGTTGAGGGTGAGAGGGGAAAGATATAAAAGGGAACTAAGGAGCAACTTTTTCATGCAGAGAGTGGTGCCTGAATGGAATAAGCTGCCAGAAGAAGTAGTGGAGGCTGACAATTACAGTATTTTAAAGGCATTTGGATACTTGACATGAATAGGAAAGATTTAGAGGGATATGGCCCAGGTGCTGGCAAGAGGGATAAGATTAGGTTCGGATATCTGGTCGGCATGGACAAATTTGACCGAAGGTTCTGTTTAGTGCTGTTCATCTGTGACTCACAGCTCAGTGGGTTTCGGTCCCTTAAAAGATAAATCTTAGTCTGTTTTATTTTAGTAAAGCTACAACATTCAGTAGGGCGACAGTTTATTTCTTTAAATACACATCTTATGATAATTTGATAAAGTTTTTTAATATAAAATATTGGTACTAATTTATTCTAGAGTCATGTTTTGTAAAGCTGTAAGATTGTGTGCCTTTTTCTGGGTCTGTGGACTGTTAAGGTGCAGAGATGGCCATTCGTACAGTGATGTGCTCTTCCTGTTGGATGTGGGAGATTAAGGAAGGTTTCAATGATCTGATTGTCTGCAGGAAGTGAGGATGCAAATCCTGTAGGATTTCCTGGATCAGATGGAGCAATGGTTAAAGGTAATGAAGAATTTACAGGAGCATGGGGGTGTGATAGGTGGCAGTTTCAGAAAGGTAGGAAAACTGCCGATCCAGTCAGGTAGATGGGTTTCCTCTAGGAAATGGAGGAGTGGAGGGCAAGTAGTGCAGGAGTCTCCTGTGGTTATTTCCATCTCAAACAAGTATACTGTTTTGGAAAGCGTCGGGGGTCACATTTTCAGGGGAATATCGCACTGAGAGCCAAGTTACTAGTGTAATGAATCTAGTATAATGTGAGGTATAACAGGTTCCACGCGATCGATGGTGATAGGGGGCTCTCTAGTCTGCAGCACAGACTGCAGTTTCTGTAGCTGATAGTGAGACCTCAGAGTGGGGTGGTGCCTCCCTACTGTCTGGGTGAAGGATGGCTCCGAGGGTGCAGAATATTCTGAAAGGGGAGAATGATCAGTGGGAGGTCGCTGTGCATTGGTACCAGTGACATAAGAGAAAATGATGAAGTACTGATGAGAGAATATAGCAAATTAGCCTGGAGGATAATAAGCAGGATCTTGTGGGTCGTAATATCTGGATTACTCCCGGTGCCACATGCTAGTGAGAGTAGGAATAGCAGGGTAGAGCAGATGAATGCGTGGCCAAGGATCTGATACAGGGGAGAAGGATTCCCATTTTTGGATCATTGGAATCTCTGCTGGGGGAGAGGTGACGTGCATAACAAGGATGGATTACACCTGAATTGGAAGGTGTCTAATATCCAAGCAGGGAGATTTGCTAGTGCTACTCGGGAGGCATTAAACCAGTGAGGGCGTGGGGGTAATCCTAAAGAGATAGTGAGAAAGGAGGTAACCCTGAGGCTGGTACAGTTGAGAAGTTAGACAGGCAAGGGCAAGGCACAGAATGAGGTCGGACTGACAAGGTACAATAGACAATCGGTGCAGGAATAGGCCATTCTGCCCTTTGAGCCAGCACCACCATTCATTATGATCATGGCTGACCGTCCACAATCAGTATCCTGTTCCTGTCTTATCTCCATAAAACTTGATTCCATTATCTTTAACAGTTCTGTCCATCTCTTTCTTGAAATTATCCAGAGACTTGGCCTCCACTGCCTTCTGGGGCAGTGCATTCCATGTGTCCACTACTCTCTGGGTGAAGACGTTTCTCCTCAACTCTCTTCTAAATGGCCTCTCCCTTATTTTTAACCTGTGTCCTCTGGTTCTGGACTCACCCATCCGTGGGAACATGCATCCTGCCTCCAGAGTGTTCAACACTTCAATAATCTTGTAGGTGTCAATCTGATCCCCTCTCATTCTTCTAAATTCAAGTATACACAAACTCAGTCGCTCCAATCTTTCAACATATGATCATCCGCCAATTCCGGGAATTGTCCTCGTGAACCTACCCAACACTCCCTCAATAGCCACAATGCTCTTCCTCAAATGTGGAGACCAAAACTGCACACAATACTCCAGGTGCGGTCTTACCAGGGCCCTGTACAACTGCAGAAGGACCTCTTTGCTCCTATATTCAATTCCTCTTGTTATGAGGGCCAGCATGCAGTGAGCTTTCTTCACTACCTGCTGTACCTGCATGCTTGCTTTCATTGACTGATGTACAACACACTGAGATCTCGTTGTACTTCCCCTTTACCAAACTTGACTCCTTTTAGATAGCAATCTGCCTTCCTGTTCTTGCCTCCAAAGTGGATAACCACACATTTATCCACATTCAACTGCATCTGCTATGCATCCGCCCACTCACCTAGCCTGTCCAAGTTAACCTGTATTCTCATAACATCCTCCTCACATTTCACCCTGCCACCCAGCTTTGTGTCATCAGCAAATTTGCTAATATTACGTTTAAGATGTTCATCTATATTATTAATGTATATTATCAACAGTTGTGGTCCCAGCACCGAACCTTGTGTTACCCCACTAGTTACTGCCTGCCATTCCGAAAGGAAGCGTTTATCACTCCTCTTTGCTTCCTGTCAGCCAGCCAATTTTCAATCCAAGTCAGTATATTCCCCTTTGTAAATCTATGCTGACTCTGACGAATCCTATTACTGCTATCCAAATGAGCCATAATTTCATCTTTTGTAATTGACTCAGCGTCATTCTCACCACTGACATCAGACTAACCGGTCTATAATTCCTTGTTTTATCTCTCCCAACTTTTTTGAAAAGTGGGATAACATTAGCCACCCTCCAATCTGACTCTACATCTCCTGATTCTGTGTATCCCCCTTTCCCAAGGGACTGAACGTCATCCCTCATCAACAGGGCCATCCCACCCCCTCTGCCCATCAGTCTGTCCTTTTGATAGCACTGCACTGCATTTATTTCAATGCAAGAGGTTTTACAGGGAAAGCAGATGAGCTTAAGATATGGTTTTGAACATGGGACTGGGATATAGTGGGTATGACAGAAACGTGGCTTAGGTTGGACAGGCCAGGTAGCTTAATGTTCCAGGGAATAGATATGAGGAAGGGTAGAAAGGGGGATAAGAGACAAGGTGGAATGGTGTTTTTGAGTAGGGATAACATTATTGTTGTGCTTAGGGAGGATATTCATGGAGGTTCGCCCGTTGAAATTACTTGGGTGGAACTGGGAAATAAGAACAGGACGATCACCTTATTGAGGTTGTCTGTGTGGGTTTCATCCAGGTGTTCTGGTTTCCTCCCACAGTCCAAAGGTGTGCAGGTTGGGTGGAGAATCCAGGCTGGATTGCCGTATTGTTCAGGGATGGGCAGGTGGGTGGATTGGCCATGGGAAATGTTCAGGGATGTGCAGGCTAGGTGGATTGGTCATGGGAAATGCAGCGTTACAGGGGTAAGATAGGAGGCTCTGAGGGTCAGTGTGGATGTGATGGGCCGAATGGCCTGCTTCCACACTTGGGATTCTTTGACGACAATTCTACTGGTTTTAAAATAGTTGCAGAAAATAATAGATCAGATCTAAAAGTTGGTGTTCAAAATTGGACAAAGGTGAATTTTGATGGTACATGGCAAGAACTTTCAATATTTCTTTGCAACCCCCAGGTAAAGGGACGGCTGGAAAGTGGGAACATAAGAACAGAAGGAATAGGAGCAGGGTAGGCCATCTGGCCCCTCAAGCCTGCACTGCCATTCAATAAGATCAGGGCTGATCTTTTCATGGCCTCGGCTCCACTTTCCTGCTCTCTCACCATAACCCTTAATTCGATTCCTGTTTGCAAATCTACATTTTGCCTTAAAGACATTCAAGTTGATAACATCAACTGCTACACTCAGCAGGGAATTCCACAGATTCATAACCCTTTGGCTGAAGAAGTTCCTCCTCAACTCTGTCCTAAATCAGATACCCCCTTATTTTGACGCTGTGATCTCTAGACTGACCCGCCCCCCAATGGAAATAACCTCCCTGCTTCTATCTTATCTATTCCCTTCTTAATTTTATTTTTTCCAATACAGCCTCCCATTCTTCCAAATTCCAACAAGTATAATCCCAGTCTATTCAGTCTCTCCACATACACCAATCCTCTCAACCCCGACTCAAACTAGTGATCCTCCTCTGCACCCCCTCCAGTGTCAGTACATCCTTGTTGAAGTAAGGAGATCAAACCTGTACACAGTACTCCAGGTGTGGCCTCACCAGCACCCTGTACAACTGCAGCATAACCATCCCTCTAGCAAGGAAGGACAATAAACCCTTCACCATCTCTTTTAGTCCCCTGGGATGCATTCCATCACGGCCAGGAGACCCATGTTCTTTTGGGCTGTTATCTTTTCCAACACTACCTCTTTACTGAGAATGACTGTTTCCATGTCCTCATCTGCCATTGCCTCCATAGGCCTGTGAAAATGAGACAACAAGAGAACATAGACAGTATGTTCCTGTTAAAGCCAAGTCTGGTAGGTGTAGAGAATGCTGTGTGTCTAGAGAAATTGAGGGTCTGGTCAAAAAGATGAAGGAGGGATATGGCAGCTACGGACAGCTGGGTTTGAGTGAATCCCTCGGAGTATAGGGGCAGTAGGAGTACACGTGAGGGAAAACAGGAGGGCAAAAAGGATACATGAGAGAGCTTTGGGGGGAAAGAGGTTTAAGGACAATCCAAAGAGATTCTACAAAACACTAAGGACAAAAGAGTAACCAGGCAGAGAATAGGGACCCTCAAAGATCAACAAGGCTGTCTGTGGAACCACAGAAGGTGGGAGAGATACTACCCAAGGATTTCATGTCAGCTTTTACTGAAAGAGGATATGGAAGCGAGAGAGTTTGGAGAAATAAATAGTGATGATTTGACAACTGTCCATATTACAGAGGAGGTTGTACGGGATGTCTTATACAGAAAGCTGAGTAAATCTGTGGGACCTGATCAGGTGTATGTCACATCTTTGTGGGAAGTTAGGGAAGTGATTTTCGGGTCCCTCGCTGAGATATTTCTACCACCGATAGCCGGAGGTGAGGTGCTGCAAGACAGGAGCCATTATTTGAGAAAGGTGATGAGGAAAGGCCAGGGAACAATACACTGGTGAGCCTGAGGGTAGTGGCAGACAAGGTGTTGGAAGGAATTCTGAAGGACAGGTTTATATGTAATTGGAAAGGCAAGAAGTGATTAGGAATAGTCAGCATGGCTTTGTACATACATCACTAACTTGGACTTCAGAAAGACATTCAAAAAGGTTCCACATAACAGACTGGTTAGCAAGTTAGACACCATGGGATGCAGAGAGAGCCAGCTATTATATACAAATTGGCGGGAAGGTTGGGGACGGAGAGTAGTGCTTTTCGGACTGGAGGCCTGTGATGAGCAATATGGTGTAAGGATCAGTGCTGGATCCACTGATTTTCATCATTTATATCAATGATTTGTGTGTGAATATATGAGGTATAGTTAGTAGGCTTACAGTAGACATCAAAATTGGAGGTGCACTGGACAGTAAAGAAGGTTACCTCAGAGTACAATGGGACTTCAATCAAATGGGCTGAGGATTGTCAGATCGAGTTTATTTCAGATAAATGTGAGGTGCTCCATTTTGGAAAAGCAAATGAGGGCAGGAATTATACACTTAATGGGAAGGTCCTGGGGGGTGTTGCTGAACAAAGAGACCTTGGAGTGCAGGTTCATAGTTCCTTGAAAGTGGAATCATAGGCAGGGTAGTGAACAAGGTGTTTGGTGTACTTGCCTTTACTGGTCAGTACATTGAGTAGTGGAGTTGGGATGTCATTCTGCGGCTGCACAGCACATTGATTCAGCCACTTCTGGAATTCTGCTTTCAGTCCTGGTCTCCCCGCTATCGGAATAATATTATGAAATTTGAAAGGGTTCGGAAAAGATCTGCAAAGATGTTGCTAGGGTTGAGGGTTTGAGCTATATAGATAGAGGGTGAATAGGCTGGAGCTGTTTTCCCTGGAGCATCGGATACATTTGTGAGGAGCATGGATAGGATGAAATCCCAGAGTCTTATTCCCAGGATATGTGAGTCCAAAGCTTGGGGGCACAGGCTTCAGGTGTGAGGGAAAAGATTTAAAAGGGATCTAAGGGGCAATGTTTCCAGCTGAACATAGTACGTGTGTGGAAGGAGCTGCCAGAGGAAGTGTGGAGGCAGGTACAATTACCCAGTTATGCCTTTGAGATGTTGTATGTGATTAGCAAAAGTTTAGAAGGATACAGGCCAAGAGCTGGCATATGGGATGAGATTAATTTAGGATATCTGGTCGGCATGGACAAGTTGGATCGAAGGGTCTGTTTCTCTGCTGTACATCTTTATGGCACTACTAAAATTAAGATGGGTTTCTCTTTTATGGAGAGTTAGCAGAAGATCAACTAATTCTTCTTGGAGCTGAGAAGGTTAGGCAGGGATTTCGACCAGGAGCAGATTTGTTTCCAGGATATTTAATTTACAGAGAGACAGACGGAGAAATTATTAACGTCACAATTTTGAGTAACTACTTTCAGGTAAATGGCAAATAAAACAGGTTAAAAATGTGAAGATTATTGTACTCACTAAGTTCTGAGCATCTGGAACAGTTTGGACGCAGATTCAGTAGTTATTGAGAAAACAAATTTGGAATTTAACTTTTTTAAGGAAGGATTTGGAGGGCTACAGACAAATGGGAGGTGAGTTGGGATAGACTGGCACCATCTCCAGAGGGGCCAGTACAGCTGAATAGCCCCAAACCCCTGTGCTCTGCGTTACTGCCCCATTCACTGTGAATGATGAAGCTCATCCCAGGGCAGAGTCCAAGAGACATACAGCATGGAATTAGACCCTTTGGTTGAACTGGTCCATGCCGACCAGATATCCCAACATTTGGCACATATCCCTCTACACCCTTCCTATTCACATGCCCATCCAGATGCCGAATGGTGTAACTGTACCAGCCTCCACCACTTCCCCGAACCGAAGATTCCATACAGGCACCCATCTCAGTGTGAAAAAAGTTGCCTCTTGGGTCCCTTTTAAATCTTTCCCCTCTCACCTTAAACCTACACCCTCTCGTTCTAGACTCCCCCACCCCAGGGAAAAGCCCTTGTCTATTTTTCCCATCCATACTCCTCATGATTTTAGAAAGCTCTATGAGGTCACCCCTCATCATCCGATGCTCTTGGGAGGAGCCCACTCATGTCACAATGGGGCCCAGGTGATTGACAGCAGCTTCAGACCAATAGGAGAATTGGCGTGATCCTTCGGCCAATGGGAGTGAATTGGGGTGGGTCCAGCAGGCCAACACATGGCCATGAGCTGTGCAGGCGCAGTGTCACTGTGAGAGAGGTCCTCATGAGTGTGAAGGGAGTGGGAGAGACTGCAAAGTCTGGGGAAGAAATTGAGTTATTGTGGACTGGGAGGGTTTATAAACGCACAGTTTTAGGCTGCTAGACTTAAATTAGAAATTCCTGGTAAATTAGAACAAAAGAACTGCGGATGCTGTAAATCTCACTCAACAGCCAAAAGATACTGGAAAAGCTCAGCAGGTCTGGCAGCATCTGTGAAGAGAAATCGGAGTTAACATTTTGGATCTGCTGACCCTTCCTCAGAACTGATGCTACTGAAAAAAAATGTTGGTATATATGCAGAAGATCGGGGTTAAGGAGTAAATGATAGGTGGTGATAGAGTCCAAAGAGATGGGAGCAGTTGGACAAAGGAGTGGATAACGATCTGGCTGGGGCAGGGTGAATAGCCGTTTATGGGGACTGTTGGTGGCTAACTATAGCTAATGTGTAATGGTAGGTTATGTACTAACAAGGCCTGGTGTGTGGGTTAAGAGGCTATGGCGCTAGGACATTGGAGAGTTCAGGACCTAAATTATTGATTTTGATACTGGGGCTAGAGGGGTGCAGGGTCCCCAAGTAGAAGATAAGGTGTTGTTCTTCCAACTTGCGTTAACATGTGGCGCTGGAAAAGCACAGCAGGTCAGGCAGCATCCCAGGAGAAGGATAATCGACGTTTTGGGCATATTCCATTCATCAGGAATGCCGGGATTGGGAGTGGGGTGGGAAGTAAGAGGGCTGAGAGATAAATAAGAGGGATGTGTGGTGTTGGTGGGAAGTGGGCTAGGAAGGCAATGGGTAGATGTAGTTAGAGGGTAATGGAGATAGGGTGGAGTGGATAATTGGAAAGGAAAGTGGACAGGTGGGACAGTTTAAGGGCGTGGTGTCGAGTTGGAGGGTTGGATCTGGGATAAGGCAGGGGAGGGGAGATGAGGAAACCTTGATTCTGTGGTTAAAGGGTCCCAATTTCTTCCTCCAGGTGTCGGGTAGCTGGGATTTGGTGGTGGAGGTGGCCCATGACTTGCATGTCCTTGGAGGAGTGGGTAGGGAAGTTGAAGTGGTCAGCCACAGGATGGTGGGGTTGGTTGGTTGGTGCATGTGTCCCAGAAATGCTCCCTGAAACATTCCGCAAGTTGGTGTCCCAGGAGACAACATCGAAAGCAAAGGCCATAATAGGTGAGGTGTTTGGATGTGCAGGAAAATCTCTGCTGGATGGGGAATGGTCCGTTGGAGGTGAGGGGGAGGTGTGGGCACAGGTTTTGCACCTCTTGTATTGACAAGTGAAGGTGCTGTGAGTGGAAGGTGGGTTGTTGGGGAGCATGGATCTGACTAGGATTCACAGGGAATGGTCTCTGTGGAATGCTGAAAGGAATGGAGAGGGAAATATATCTCCGGTGGGATCTGATTGTAGGTGGTGAAAATGGCGGAGGATGATGCGTTGTATCTGGGTGGAAGGTGAGGACTGGGGGGTTCTATCCTTGTTGCAGTTGGAGAGGTGTGGTTCAATGGCAGAGGTGCGGGAAGTGGTGGAGATACACTGGAGGGTATTGTTGACCACGTAGGAGGGGAAATTGCAGTCCTTGAAATATGGTGTGTTTTGGAATGTTCTGGAATGTTCTGCCAGCTTGCATCAAGCTTCACTGGAACACTGCAGTAAGCATGAGACAGAGATGTTGGCCAGGGAACAGGTTCGTGTGTTAAAGTAGCAGGCAGCTGGAAGCTCAGGGTCAGTTTTGCAGCAGAACGTAGATCATCAACTGCCATTTCCAGCACCTCCACTCAGCTGCTGCCAGACACAGGTTCCTGTCCCCTCCATTCACAGCTATTCACCCTCCCAGCAGATTGTTATCTACTCCTTTCTTTCCAAATGTTATTTTTTCTTTTGGGCTCTGTCCCCACCTATTATTTACTCTTTACCCCCTATCTCCTGCAGTCCAAAGATGTGCAGTAAGGTGAATTGGCCAAGCTAAATTTCCCGTAGTGTTCAGGGATGTATAGGTTAGGTACATTAGTCAGGGTAAATGTAAAATAATAGGGTCGGGGAATGGGTTTGGTTGAGAAACTCTTCAGAGGGTGAGTGTGGACTTGTTGGGCCGAATGGCCTGTTTCCACACTGTAGGGATTCTAATTTTCCCAGCTGCAGTCAGTTCTGAGTGAGGGTCACTGGACCTAGAGTGACCCTTAGTGTGTGCAGGAGGAGGAAAGGGGAGTTGGATCAGTTTAGACTGGAAGGGTTTAATTACACTCTGTACAGGTAGTTAGGCCTGAATTAGAAACTCTTGGTCCCACGTTTACAGCAAATGGGAAAACGGCTGTGGGCCTCAGGCGGTGATGGGTTCTGGGTTATGGCCACCATCTTTATTGGGGACAAGGTACAGCGAGGCGCATGGGCATATCCTCTTCCTGGGTGGGGTCGGGGTGATTTGAAGAGGAGCATTTACACATCAAACACATACCAAGAGAAGTATTTGTCTTTACTGTTCAGCCTGCACTGACTGTGAGTTTTATTTTGTGAATTCATTTTATAGGATTTTATTTAATAATTGAGACAGGGATCTCAAAATCAACTTTCTATCGTCAGCAGGGTCATCAGGATCGGAATACCATTGACATTTAACTGGGGAAGGAGAAAGGTGTGTCTGTTCTGTCTGTGGGAAAGTATCTCTTTTTTTCAAGCAAAAAGCAGAAAGATGTTCCAAGGGATCACCCTTTGGGTTTGTGCTCAATTCTGGGCCCTGAGAGGGAACGCAGATTTGTCCAAATTACACCTCGTCTCTACATAGGAACTGTCAGATTTAGACCCAATCACCCACTTTCTGATGTTAACCTGTAAACTCCTCATTTTCAATTCCCTGCAAGCTTCTGATTAAAATTCCTTATGGACTCAAATTCCAGCACCATTTCGGGTGGAATGTTCCAGGTTTTGACAACTGTCTGTTCATTCAGAAACTGCTGAGGTCCGTATTGACTCTGGGGTTACAAAGGGCTGAATTGAAAGATGAGATGCAGTTCTTCAGCTCCCATTGAGATGCATTGGAACAGTACAGGAGGCTGAGGGCAGTGTAGGTGTGAGCAGACAATGAAAATGACAGGGCTGCACCGTGAGGGCTGCTTGGTTCAATGAGAGTGTTTTGGAGTTGGGTGTAAATAGAGCGAGGGGAGACAGGGAGAAGGTGAACCACAGCTTCAGTTTTAGTCCAGGCCATTCAGCAATTCACATGTTCCCAAAGGGAACAGCCAAGTTGTAAGCGATACCTGCTGAGTGTTTTTTTTAAAACAGTTTTTAAAGTGTAAAATGTCAGCTTAAGTAAAGATCGGGGCTTTTGATGATAATGGAAATGTTGGAAGAGAAGGAAGGTTTTTGCTCATTTAAATTCTCCTAATGGGAGTAACTAGCTGAAACTAGAGACACATTGTTACAGGAGCCCTCCGACCCGTGGGGCGCTCCTCTTGTACAATGTGGGAAATAAGGGACACTTCCAGTGTCCCTGACGGCTGTGTGTGCAGGAAGGGTGTCCATCTGCAGCTACTGGGAAACTGCTTTTCAGACCTGGAGCTGAGAGTGGACTCACTGTGGAGCAATACTGAGAATGTTATGGACGGCACGTTTAGTGAGTTAGTCACACTGCAGGTGAGGGTTACACAGGCAGAAAGGGAATGGGTGACCATCAGATCAAGCAAAAGGCTCAGGAAGGGAGTGCAGGACTCCCCATGATCATTTCGCTTCTCATACAGATATTGTGCACCGCTTGGGATTCTATAAGGGAGGGAACAGATGGGGTTGCCTCTCAGGGGAAATCAGCAACAGCCAGGTTCATGACCCCATAGAGAGCTCTGCTGCACAGAACGGGAGGAAGGAGAATGGCAGAGCTATAGTGACAGGGGATCCAGTAGTCAGGGTCAGAGACAGGCGTGTCTGTGGCCACTGACATGAATCCAGAACAGTGGAATTGAACCCAGGTCCATTTATTGATAAAGTGCACAGACTAATAAAGGTCAACGTCCCAAATGCAACCTTCAGCACTTGGTCACCCTAAAGCTCTATTTTCCAGGGTCTGTGCACTTACTCTGAGCCCTTCAGAGGGATTGAAGGGGATGGGGAGAAAACAGGAACAGGATTGTGTTGTAGATCTACAAACTAACCGTCACCCTCCCCTCTCGGTCTCCCCCCTCTGTCTCCCACCCCCATCGTACCTCCTCCCCACCGCAGGGAAAAGACCTTGTGTATTTACCCTATCCATGCCCCTACTGATTTTATAAACCTCTATAAGGTCACCCATCAGCCTCTGACGCTCCAGGGAAAACGGTGTATTCATCCTCTCCCTATAGCTCAAATCCTCCAACCCTGGCAACATGCTTGTAATACTTTTCTGACCCCTTTCATGTTTCACAATATTGTTTTGAGAGGAAGGAGACCCGAATTGCACGCAATATTCCAAGCATGACCTAACCAATGTCTGTATAGCCGCAACATGACCTCCCAACTCCTATACTCAGTGCTCTGACCAATAAAGGAAAGCATATTAAACACCTTCTTCACTATCCTATCTACCTACGATTCTGCTTTCAATGAGCTGTGAACCTGCACTCCAAGGTCTCTTTGTTCAGCAGCGCTCCCGAGGACCTTACCATTAAGTGTATACATCCTGCTAATATTTGCTTTTCCAAAATGTAGCACCTCACATTTATCTGAATTAAACTCCATTTGCCAATCCTCAACCATCTGACCAAGATCCCGTTGTAATCTGAGATAATCTTATTCACTGTCCACTACACCTCCAATTTTGATGTCATCTTACTAACAATACTTTCTATATTCACTTCCAAATCATTTATATAAATTATGAAAATTAGTGGATCCAGCACCGATCCTTTGTGACACCCCACTGGTCACAGGTCTCCAATCTGAAAAGTAACCTTCTGGCACCACCCTCTGTCTTCTACCTCTGAGCCAGTTTTGTATCCAAACGGCTCCTTCTCTCTCTGTATTCTGTGAGATCTAACCTTGCTAACTAATCTCCCATGGGGAACCTTCTTGAACGCCTTACTGAAGACCATGTAGATGATTTCCACCGCTTTGCCCTGACTTAAGTTCATGAGACGTGATTTCTCACACACAAAGCTGTTAATAGTATACAGGACTTAACTCTGTACATTGGAGTCTGCGTCACCCAGTTATGGGTGTTCATATTCTGGATAAAGTTCACGTACACCAGCTTTGTGTTAGTGACTGTGTATCGAGTCTTATTAATATCACCAACACCGTGAGTTCCTTTTCAAAGGCAGTCCCTATATCCCTAACCCTGCTCCCATCTGCTCTGTCTCCTCCATCCCCACCAGAGACAGTAAGTGGGAGGAGCTCATGGAGTTTCCATGTGAGTGAGACGGAGAACATCTTCCCTTCTTTCCTCTAGTCCACCAAGAAATGGTGGTAGTGTCCTTACCTCTGGACCAGGAGGATCAGGTTCAAAGTTGAGTGACAGCATCTTTGAAGTGGCTGATTGGAAAACCTGCCCAAGCCACCAGGCCATACTGTCTCCCAGCTGTCCCTGCCTGAGCCTCTAAACAAAACCTTCCTGTAGTTTCTCTCCTGTTAGACTCTCCCATTGCTCAGTTTGTCCAGGATCCCCTCCTGCTGCTGCACTGCTCATGTCCCTCACTGACCTGTCCATCCCCCAGTGTCCTCCACATTCATTCATTGTTTACAATCCCATTGTCCCAGTCCTCCAGCCCCGCCCCCTCCACCCTATTGGGCAGTGGCTGCTGTCAATCACTCAGGCTCCTGTGTGATCTGGAGCATGCTCAGCAGGAGGGGAGACCAGTGCATGGGTGCATGGGCGCAGTGCTGGGCAATTGTTGGTGTATGTGCAAGGTGGGTCAGTGCCAGGGAGAGCGGCTGTGGGTGTGTGGGATTGATCTTTCATTGGCAGCTCACTCCCTTCCTCCCTCTGGGAACAGGACCCAGGGGAATGGCCCCTCCCCTGGTATCGGGACAAGTGGTCGGCGTATCAGTGGGGGAGTATTTTGCAGAAAGTTATCAGAACTCGGGTGAAGATTCAGGGATGTTACGGAGAGGAACATTCATTTTAGTTCATTTTTATTCAACCAGATATGATTTGGCCAGTGTGTGCAGGATGGTTCTCATCAGAGGATCGGAGTAGGGGAATAAATAAGAGGTTCCAGATTGGGGGGGAAAAAGTCAGTCCGTTCTGTCCCAGAAGGAAGCCCTGGGAGGTGTGGGGAGGATTCACCAACACCCAGGAGGCTCCGAGTCAGACTCATTGATTTGATTAGATTAGATTTCCTACAGTGTGGAAACAGGCCCTTCGGCCCAAACAGTCTACACCGACCCTCGGGTTACCCACCCAGACCCATTTCCCTCTGATTAATGCATCTAATATTATGGGCAATTTAGCCTGGCCGATTCACCTGACCTGCGCATCTTTGGATTGCTGGAATCGAACCTGTGACCCTAGTGCTGTGGGGCTGCCGTGCCATCGTGCCACCCCTTTTTTTGGTTTTTAGTCTGTAGGCAGGAGCTAGGAAGCTGAATTCAAAGAGAGGAGAGTGTTAGAACTAGGTGTGGAGGGAAGGAGTGAGGAGATTATTTTGGATTTCAGTTCACAGAAGAGAGAAATTGTGAGACTGAGATTTAAAGCTTTGGGGGAACAAAGAAACTGCAATTTAATACTATAATTGTCTTATGAATTTCCATCCTGTGTTAACGGTGGTGACTTGTTTTCTCTGTTGTAGAGAACTGAAAGGGCAGATTTGCAGATGAGAAATTTAAATTGAACTTCATTTTCAGTTTTGATAGTTACTTGATCCGTGCCGATCTGAATATCATTGGCCTTTTTCATGTGGAAGGGAAGGTGTGTATTCTGTCCGTGGGTGAATATTTCAAATGTCAGTGTGACTGGGAAAATTACTGAGGTACAGCCAAGTCCATGTTAGCGTGGTGACTGTGGAGAGAGGATCAATCTAAACATCAGGTCATAGGCAGAGAACAAAGGGAACTAACACCTTCAACATATTGTCTCACTATAAACCATTGTTAGCAGCTAACCTGAGAATGCAACTTTAAAAAGAAGGGTTTTGTGATTTACACATGAAAGAAGTCAAACTATCACTGTATTCTCACAGATGAAAGGCTTAACAGACAATTAATTTTTCAATGTATAATTTCAGTTACATCACACTGCAAATTTTTGCTATAAACTCTGTGTTATGATCGAGCCCTCCACAATCACCTGATGAAGGAGCGTCGCTCCAAAAGCTAGTGTGCTTCCAATTAAACCTGTTGGACTACAGCCTGGTGTTGTGTGATTTTTAACTTTGTACACCCCAGTCCAACACCAGCATCTCCAAATCATGACTCCTTTGGGGAGGGTGGTGAGTTTTGGATTCAGCTTTCCAGTGATTACCATAAGAAGATGAGCACTGGGTACAGGAGAGGGAATGCAGCCCTTCGAACCAGCCCCACCATTTAATACGGTGATGATTGAGCTCACCTCGGTCTCAGCTGGGTTTTCCTGCCTGCTCTCTCTCACCCTTCATCTCATTGCAAATTCAACATCTGTATCTCTTCATTAAATCTGCTCATTGTCCTGGCATCCACTGTATTTTGAAGAGGGAATTCCACAGATTCACAGCACATTGAGATAGGTACATTCTTCTTCATGAAATTAGAATAGAATCCCTACAGTGCAGAAACAGGGTATTCGTCCATGGAGTCCACACCAACCCTATAATGAGCATCCCATTCAGACTCACCCATTCCCTGTATTTCCCATGGTTAATGGCTTCACCTGCACAGGCATGGACGCTGTGGGCAATTTAGCATATCCAATCCTCCTAACCTGCACATCTTTGGACTGTGGGATGAAACGGGAGCACCCAGAGGAAACCCGCTCAGACACGGGGAGAACGTGTAAACTCCACACAGTCACCTAAGGCTAAAATCAAATCCAGGTCCCTGACACTGTGAGTCAGCAGTGCTAACCATTGAGCCACCTCTGCTTAAAATCTGCTCCTCCTATTCACTTCCCACGCCCCAGTTGGCTGAATCTATATTCCTTACATCAGAAAATCAGGTTGTGGAAGCAGGTGTCTCAGTAAAACCCAGTGACAGCCCATATGTCCTGTGTGTCTGAATGGGGATCCTATACACAACACCCTCCAGTCCACATTTTTCATACACTTTCCAGAGACAGGGCTCCAGTGGCTTCTTGGGGACTACAACACCCACAATCCCTGTGGCAGGGACCACACGTGTGTGGGGAAACCCCGCACTGTACATGTACAGAATGTGGGCGGGTTTTGGAGCATGTGCTTTAGGTAAGTATACTTTGCAGAAAGTATTTCACACTGATTGGCTGGGGAAGGGATGCATCTGCTTCTGGTATTGATCTGTTAGGGGGTCACCACACCCATGTGGGACCACTCTCCATCCCCAATTCATTGTAATGCTGGGAATCAACAAATGGGAAACCAAGAAGGATCTGACCCATTCTCCCAGACTGAAGGTTCCTCTTCTGTCCAGGATCTGCCACCTCCCTTTCTGTTTCCTTTTGTTTCATTCTGCTGTTACATTATTGACTTGCAGCAACTGAAGGGAAAGGAAGTGAACCCAGAAAGGGTGCAGAGTCTAACCAGGGACGGGAAGTGGTGGCATGGATCTGTTTATCAGTAACTCCATGAGAATGGGGAGGGTGTACATTAGGGGGTAGCAGAGTCAGAATGGTGGGAGAGAGTAAGTGGGCTGGAGGGTAACAGCTTCGGGGGAAGAAAGGGGAAAAAGATATTCCAAAGAAGCTAGAATTGTCTGTTCTGAATTTCTAATCTGTACATATTCCTTTATACAGGGTGCTAGATGGTGAAGGTTTGCAGACTGAAATCTCGAAATCATGTGCAGATTGTGATTATGTTAACCAGCATTTGAAGAACCAAAGATAGAGAATCACTCGGCCAAAATCCTGCAACACTCACACACAGCATTGTTGGTCTATCTCCACCAAATGGACTGTGAATGGTTCAAGACAGCAGCTCACTCCCATCTTCTCAAGGGTAACTAGAGATGGGGAATAAATGCTGGCTGAGCCAGTGATGCCCATATCCTGGAAATGGTTTCTATCTCTAGTTGCTGAACCCCAGTTGATGTTACTGCAGGATGATGAGGGACGCTGAGTGCATCCTCCAGGAGGCAGCACCATCACATTACCCCTGCCTACACCCACACAGTAACACCGCCACGTCACTGGAACAAAAGGTAGTGAAGCCAAAGGAGGACTTAGATATAGTTCTTCGAGGTAAAGTCATGAAAGGGCATTGGAGCACAGCAGGAACAGGAGACTGAGCTGGATGGTCAGCTGTTTCCCATTGAATGGTGGAGCAGGATTGAAAGGCTGAATGGTCTCCTCCTGCTGCTATCTCCCAGGTATGTATATAGCCATGGAGCCCGGGTAGGAAGGAGTGGGCAGGGATTCTCCAGGAGATTGCACTTCCACAACAGGTTTCAGTGAGGGAAGGTTTGATGGATTTTATTTAACATTTATCTTTAACACAAAGTTTGTAAATTTTGGTTTTAAAATGTTGTAAAAGTTTTTTGCAAAGCAAATAAAATTAAAGAAAATAAATTAAACTGTCTGAATATAACAGTTTTAAAACTCTCAACCACTGTAAAACAAAATCCCTTTTGTCACGGACACCATCACTTTCCAGTTACTCAAGCTCCAGGGAAATATTCCCTCCCTGTCTGAACCTTTGGTTTGATGTAATTGCTTTTCAGGTCTCCTTCTGTGAGCTGCGAAGCGTTCTTTTTCCCCATTTCCCTGACACAGAAATGTGATCACAGCAACCTTCCCACCATCAAAATCATCATTATGCCATTTTGCTTTTGGTTAACATATAATCACCAGCAGTGCAAAAGTGAGGACTGCAGATGCTGGAAACCAGAGCCGAGATTAGAGTGGTGCTGGAAAAGGGCTTTTGCCAAAACGTTGATTTTCCGGCTCCCCGGATCCTGCCTGACCTGCTGTGCTTTTCCAGCACCACTCTAATCTAGACATATCATCACCAACAGTAAACCATTTGTGTAACCAATTGAATATTTCCAAAGAAAGCCCATTACGGGCCAAGCAAACCATTACAAGTGACAGAGTGAGAAGGGACTAAATCAAAGTAGAGTTGTGGGGAGGGGGCAGCAGTGGGGATAAAGCACTGTATCCCCTGCGGTGCCCACCTCTATCTAAAGGCATCGAGAGAATTGATACACACCACATGGTCCTTCTCCAAGGACACCCGGCTGTGTAGCCTTTATCCTCAATCATAGAATAGAGTCCCTACAGTGTGGAAGTAGAGCACTGGCCCATCAAATCGCGCCGACCATCCAAAGAACATCACACCCAGAGCACGCTATCACTGTAACACTGCATGACCCATGGCTGATCCACCTAGTCTGCACAATCCTGGATACTGTGGACAATTTAGCATGACTGATCCACCTGCACATCTTTGGACTGTGGGAGGAAACCAGAGCACCTGGAGGGGACCCACACTATCATGGGGAGAATGTGGGGACTCCACACAGGCCGTTGACCAAGGCTGGACTCCAACCTTGTACCTGATGCTGTGAAGCAGCAGTGCTACAATCACAATTTAAATCAAAACAGATGATCCTTGCGCATTGTCACATTACTGTTTTTGGAGATTTACTGCCCAGAGAGACAGCCTGAGGTTCAGAAAGTGGCAATGTAAGATCAGTCAACTCCAGCCCAGTTAATGTGGTTAACAACAACATCAATACTCCAACAGTGTCATCATGTACAAGGTCAGAGAAACTGATCCATCAGCCTGAAACTGACTGACCATGTGGCTGTCAGTGACTCCAACACAAGTGAATGGAAACATTGCTCAGAGCCTGTTTCTGTAACATTCAACTCAACCAGGAAATAAAAAACATGAATAATTAGCTGAAAACAAGGCAACTGCTCTGTTAGAGTCAAAATCATTCAATGTTCAATTATTGGACATTATTGACTCTCAGAATATTCTAACCTGCAGAATCACAGTAAAAGGGGAAAGTAAACAACATTCTTGGCAAAGACTTAATGAACCAACTGCTTGTATAAAACAGCTCAGAACAAAATCCTCCACAAACTGACAAACACAGATACCATCAGATTTATAGATAAAGATTGGAATTCTTTGGAAAAACACTTCCCTGCTTATGGTTTGCAGTAGAAACCATTCTCAGTGATCTGCCACTTATTTCCTTTGAAAAGAGTCGCTGTTTCCCCTCAGAAAAGCAGGTGTGTCGCGCACTTACAGACTGACTTACAGACAAAGGAAACCTGATCTGAGACTCGCAGGTTAATTAAGCTATTAGTGACAGTCCATTGCACACAACAAGAGCTTAGACCACAACAGATTCTAGTGAAACCAACAATGCAATGAAAAAGGTGAATTAGTCTTTATAATCATGCAGCCTCTCTCAATCAAATAATCCTAGTCAACTTCTAAACATTTTAAAACTATTAATATCAATATATACATATTTATTTACTTTCCTAATTTCCTGCAAAAAATATATCTGATTATTCTCTTCAAAATATATGTTAAATGGTCAATTCATAATCACAATTTATTTCCAATTATTCTTAGTATAAAACAACTTGCAAACTAAAATAGTTTTCATGGTAATAATGACAATGGAAACTTTGTTATGTAGTTTACCCATATGTCCAAATATTGTTTTGGTTCATTATTGTAGTGAAGCTAAAATTAAAGTCTATTTATTTTCTCTGATATCCTTCCATTACTTTATTCCCTAATAACAATGCCCATGGTGTAATGGGTGACAAGCATTAAAATAAAATTGAATTTTCATTGCAAGAACTTGTGCAAATAATCACATATTATTCAGTTCATTCATTGTCGTTGATTATCATCATTTTCACCATATGATCACGTTAAATTCACTTAAATAATCACAGTAGAATTTTCACTTCTATAGATATGTCAAGTGAATGTCAAATTACTCATATTTCAAGTCAAACCAAATTTACATTTTGTTCTGTTTTATTCCAGGAATGACAGGATGTGTTACGTTATTATGGGAAACAGGAACAAGTGAAGGTGGTGCCTCTCAGACGCGAGACCTGAAAGCCAAAGAGCCAGGTGGTAGTTACAGTGGGGGAGGTACCGAGTCTCCCACTATCCTCAGAAGGCAGTGAGGATGGTGACACTGACTGGGACGGGTTAGATGACAAAGCGCCCACGTATGGACAGAGAGAGGACAATAGGTGGGTTGACCCACCGCCCTGTAAGGCCCAGAAGGCCGTGTCTGTGGCACCGCTCGGCATCAAAGCTCAAACTTGGACAGACGGGAGGGGGGCAAGAAAGGGAACTGACAGAAACCAAACTGAACCGTTTATCCAGCTGAACGACAGATGTTGGTGAATGACCACCCAGCCTGATAGAGAAATGGTAATAATGGGCCTTATTGGGTGAATACAGATAAATTAGTTGAGATACAGTCTCACCGATGATGGTGTCAGGCCAAGATGCCACGATGTGTACAGCAGAACATGTCTCTACAATGAGATGGTGAGGGTGTGAGCTGCTTCCCTCCCAGTGCACAGCCGATCAGTGGCTCCAGGCATTTACAGCTATTACAGGGACACACTGGGGAGGGGTCAGGCTGAATGGGCTAAAATAACCTTGGTGACTCAGGGACCCAAGGGTAATATCGAGGATCATACAGAGAGGAAACCTAAGGTGTGTAAGGACCACAGGGGATTACCAACCCCCAACCTGTGATGATGAAATAGGTTGATGTGTTTAAAGATAACATGGGACCATATTTAACTGTAATTATAAACATGGGACTCCCAGTGGGAGATAATTCTAACCACCTTCTGAATTGGGCCATGAGAGCTGAGGCAAACTCAGAAACACAGGGGAATAGCTGCAGTACAGGGAGGGTAACCAGACCCACAATGTTACAAGGGAATCAGGAAAGGGTACATAGCCAAGGAACGGAGGCAGAGAGAGGGAGGTAGATGTTCACATTGTGTGTGCACCTGTGTTCATGTAGGCACATGAATATTCATTGATGCTGTGCTTGGGAACCAGCAGAACATAATATTAATACAGGAGCATCTATATCAGTTACCGATACAGATTTGCCCCTCACTCCTCAATTACTAAAATGAGAGCAGTTGGAGAGGGAATCGAGGAAGCTGGATGAAATAAACCTGTCCCGATGCAGATCATGGATACGGCAAAATATATTCAGATATGGGAGTGTGAAACTGAGGAAAGGACCATTCTGGGAGTTGCCATTTTAGAACAGTTCCGAACAACTATTGATGTAGAGACACAAACTGTAATATGGGAACAACCTGGCCAGGCCCGGGACAGGAAGCAAAGGAGAGGCGACATTTCCAGAGTAGTTACCTTGCAGGGAGACTGGAGCAGTCAGAGAATCTGGAGAGTTATAGCAGGGCGGGTAACTCAAACAGGAATGTGGGTTGTTATCTGTAGATCCTGTAAAGATCGAGGGTTCTCTCACTCCCCACACAAACAGGATCCCATTAAAGCTGGGGCTGAGGAGGCAGTCATTGTGACAGTAACAGATTGAGAGAAGCAGGGAATAGTCAGACTAACAGTATCCCAGACTAACTCACAGAAACCGAAAGGGTCATCCCACCTCACTATTGATTATACCTCCCTCAGTAAATCCGCCACTAAACAGTATCCTACAGTAGCGAACCACACCACTTCAGTTAATGGATTAAAATTGCAACAGGATACAGTCTCAGCCCTTGATATTGTGAATGGGTTCCTGTGGACCTGGAACAGCAGAATAAGCTGGTATTTACTGTCTGAGGAAAGCAGTAGACCTGGATCCAATTACCTCAGGGATCCCATAATATTCCAGTATATCCCACCGATACATGGCTGATGGAGTTCGTCAATTTAATCTTACCAGCACCTCATTACCTCAGTTGGAGAGAAAGAACATATCCAGATATCACACAGAGTATTGTGTTGGATCAGGCAGGCCGAGCTTAAAATTAACCCACAGAGCGTGGGAAGGTAGGGGGAGACGTACCTGGGACATCACATCAGGGCGATCAAATCAGGAAGGAAGGAGGACAATCCCAGTGTAACGAAAGATCATGATTTCAAAACTATACACCCACACACCGTGAAGGAGATAAGGCAAACTTTAGGATTGTTCAATTATTGGAGGACTTTTGTCGAGAATTACCCAGAAATGGCAGAACCATCACGAGCCCTGACAGAAGCACTGACATTAGCCAGGGGTCAGGGAGTCAGCACATACACAGACAGACAGCATGCCTTTGGTATAGTTCATGACCAATTGACAGCCTGGGCTTGGTGGGGCACATAGAGCATGAAGGACAGATCAGAGAGTTTGTGGAAGCAGCTAACTTTCCCAGTGAAGCAGCAATAATGAAGATTATAGCTCACAGGAAAGTAGAAACCCCACACTAACAGGGCAGTGAGTATGTGGGGAAGGCGGGTGAATAGACAATAGATGCAGGAGTAGGCCGTTCTGCCCTTCAAGACAGCACCACCGTTCATTATGATGATGGCTGATCATTCTCAATCAGTATCCTGTTCCTGCCTTATCCCTATAACCCTTGATTCCACGATGCTTAATAGCTCTATGCAACTCTTTCTTGAAAGTATCCAGAGACTTGGCCCCCACAGCCTTCTGGGGCAGAGCATTCCATCCCACTACTCTCTGGGTGAAGTAGTTTCTCCTCAATCTGTTCGAAGTGGCCTACCCCTTATTTTTAAACTGTGCCCTCTAGTTCGGGACTCACCCATCAGCGGAAACATGCTTCCAGCCTCCAGAATGTCGAATCCTTTAATAATCTTGTATGTAAAATACTGACTGAAACAGTGAAGACATTCGAGGAGATGGCAATGGGCATAGCTACAGAAGTGAGAGAGGAAGGTTGAAAGATATTCCCAGAAACAGTCCCACAACAGGAGAAACAGGAATGGGAAAAGGGTGGGGCAATAATAGGACAAGACAGAGTCTGGATGATCCAGCAGTGCCACCACACTGTATAAGGCAAACATTATTAAAAACATATCATGGGCTGAACCATATGGGGCAGGATACAATGCAATAGCAGATGATCCACGACAATCCTTGCCTAGAACAGGGAGCAAGGTTTTGTCGAAGGGGTGCAGTGTGTTCACAGTGTGAGCCAGGGAAAGCAATCAGGATAAAATGGAGGCAGCAGCAGGGACCCAGGGGCCCATGGGAACAATTACAGATGGATTTGACACACACACCCATCCCAGTCCCAGGGAAGGAAGTCCTACTGGGTTTTAATAAATAGGTTTACTCATTGGGTGGAAGCATTCCCCTGCAGATTATGACCAAGGGACAAATGTTACAGGGAACATAGCTAAAGAGCTATGTGCCCTGTTTGGTACTGAACAGAATACCCATTCCTCCATACCACCCCCAGAGCTCTGGGACACTAGAAGGAATGACGCAGACACTGATAGCTAGTCTGACTAAGGCTCTCTCAGAGACAGGACAGCGATGGGTTAGAGTACTCCACACCAGCCTAATGAAACTGAGGACAACCCCAGCAAAGGGTATGGGGCTGTCCCCCTTTGAATTAGTGACTGGATGGACTATGCAGATGCCACAGGGTGTGGTAGTGGGAGGGCCGGAGATGTGTGGTAGTGGGACAGCCGGAGATGTTTGGTAGTGGGACAGCCGGAGATGTTTGGTAGTGGGAGGGCTGGAGATGTGTGGTAGTGGGAGGGCTGGAGATGTGCAATGACAAGGATAGGGTTAAACCATTTGTGAAAGAACTGGCAAAGCAGCTGCATGGGCTGAGAGAATCAGAGACTGTGAAAGGGAACACGGAAATATCCGAGCTGACATTCCAAACCCTGGAGTTCAGGTCAGGGGGAAAATATTACTGGAACGTATGAAATAAACACATCAAAATGCTGGAGTTATCTGGGGGAGCCAGAGAGAGACCTCTCCCATCATGCATTAGTAAGGAGCTCTGAATAAACGTTGGTCATGCTGCTCATCACAGAACTCAAGGCTCCTCTTTGATATTTCTCCCAGCAACAGTTGTGCAGGGGCATGTTGCTGGCTGGAGGTCTGTGGCTAGTGCTGTTCCACAAGGATCAGACCTGGGCCATCTGTTGTTTGTAATGTATGTAAATGAAAAGTTTGGAAATGTAAAAGATTTAATGAGCAAGTTTGTAGATGGCACAAACTGTTGAAGTTGTGAATCGTGAAGAATGATGTCAAAGGATACAGCAAGAAAGAGATGAGTCAGAAAGTTTTGTGGAGAAATTGCAGATATATTTTAATTCAGACAAGTGTGAGGTGATGCGTTTTGGAAGACACACAGCAAGAGGAATGTATACAATAAACGGAAGGGCCCTGAGCAGCACTGATAAACAGATGGATCTTCAGTTGCAAGCTGAAAGATCCCTGAAAGTGGTGAAGGAGGTGGATGGCAGGGCTTGCCTCCTTCTGTCAGGGAAGTGAATATCAACCTAGAATCAGGCCACCTTTGGGGTATTGTGTGCCGTTTTGATCACCTTATTATAGGTAGAATGTGAAGGGTTTTGGGAAGGTGGAAACAGGTTTACCAGGATGTTGCCTGGATTGGGATAGGTTGGAAAATCTTGGATTGTTGTCTTTGGAAAATCAATGGCTGTGGGGTGACCCAACTGGCACAGACAGAGTTTGTAGACCATGGTTTACTCCAGAAATTGAATCTCTTGTTAAGAAGAAGAAAGAGGCTTATGTGTTGATGAGGCAAAATGGTACAGATGAAGCAATAGAGAGTTACAGATCAGCTAGGAAGGATTTAAAGAGAGAGTTTAAAAAAAAACAAAGGGAGGACAAGAGCAGTCTTTAGCAAACAGAATAAAGGATAACCCTGAAATTTTCCATAGGTATGTGAAGAATAAAAGGATGATTAGGGTAGGAATAGGGCTAATCAAAGACAGAAGTGGGAAGTTGAGTGTGGACCGTGCAGAGATCGGAGAAGTGCTAAATGAACATTTCTCAATGGTGTTTACACAGGAAAAGGGGAATATTGTAGAGGACAAAACTTGGTACGAGATATTAGACTAGAAAGGATTGAGGTTAGTTACACACAGGTGTTATCAATACTAGAAGGAGTGAAAGTAGACAAGTCCCCATGGGGTTTATCCGAGGATTTTCTGGGAAGCTATGGAAGAGCTAGCAGAGCCTTTGGCTTTGATATTTGAGTCATCATTGTCAATGGGTTTAGTACCCGAGGACTGGAGGATTGCAAATGTTGTGCCCTTTTTCAAGAAGGGCAGCAGACATGACCCAGGTAATTATAGACCAGTGAGCCTTCCTTCCATTGTAGGAAAGGTTTTGGAAAGGATTATAAGAGATAACAGTTATAATCATCTAACAAGCTCCCATTGTCTTACCTCCCCTCCATATTAGCATAGGTAAGTGAATTCCCCATTTACTGAAGGAAGAACCCTCCAGCCTTAATCTCTTCCCACCAACACATAATCATGAACATTACGATAATCAGTTTCTGTAATCCATTCATACGTTATCACAGGACATCGCCATTCATCAAGCTTTGTAAGGTCATAATTACCTGCTTTAAACTATGTAATGACAATCGCCCATGTGACTGATATGCCTTTGTCTAATTCCTATTAAATATACTGTCTCTGTGGGTAAGGCAGAGATTCATGAAGAAGAGTCTCTACAAGTAGGCACTTTGCTACTTTAGAGATGCTTTAAAACTCTCGCCGGCTGTCCGATAATAAAGCTACTGCTGTTGTGCAGAAAACTTGCATCGTCTGGATTTGTGGAACAAAATAGTCATCAACAATGAAAGATATGAGTGATCTTCAGGATGTGGAGTACAGACTTACTGGAGTGGTTCACTGATGAAGAAAATGCAGTCATTGGATTGATTTGAAGAAATTGCTATTTTCTTTGAAGTAAACAAGCTAAATATATTTTTGATAGAGCTGTATAAGATTATAACAGACCTAGATATAGCAGACAAAAATATCTGTATTCGATAGGCGATGGTACAAGAATTAAGATCAGATGTAAGGTTTTGAGACAGAGGGACATGAACAAGTGTTTCTGCTGTCTGTATTGGCTAGAAATATGCAGAACATTACCTATTATGGTGGTGCAGGCAGAGGAGAAGATGAATGATTGATAAAAACAATTATATCAGATCTGAGGGAAATAAACTTGCAAAGTTTGTGGGACATATGAGGAGGGAGAATATGGGATTCTGCTACAGAGAGCCAGCTTGGATTTGATGGGCCTCTCTCTGTGCAATAATGCATTTTATTTGGACTTGCTTAACTTGCTGTGGTCACCGATTAAGTTGTCATTTAGGTAAATCTGTTCAGTGTTCCTACTCAGACCAATACAGTCTGTCCTTCCACAGCAGGAGATAATGTTTACTGCTTTATACTGGGTTCTGTGTGTGTGTGTGTGTGTGTGTGTGTATATATATATATATATGGAGGGGGTGGTGAGGGTGTGTATAGCAGTCTGCCAGCATTTATCTGAAATGGCAAAACACTAGTGCAGCCACACTAGGGACAGACTCTGGAAATGTGGGGAATGTCAAAAGGGAATTCTTTGCCTATCCCACCTGGAAACTGGCCAAACCAGTCAGACGGGGGAGAAGCTGTTCACCTGCTCTGTGTGTGTGTGTGGGGGGGGGGGGGGGGGGGGGGGGAAGGGATTCACTCAGGCATCCATCCTGCTGAGATACCAGTCAATTTACTCATAACCACAGTTGGATGATTTTTTTTCTCTTTTTCACACCAAGTAATGAGCAACGGTTTTGGCAGTTCATAAAGTTTTGCATATCGAGAACTTCGTTTTGGAAATGTTCACAACATTTCTGAACTGTCGACCACATTGCTGTGGGTCTGAAGTCACAATGTAGGCCAGACCAGGTAAGGATGGCAGCTTCCTTCCTGAACGGGCATTAGTGATCCAGATGGGCTTTTCTGGCAATCGATTAATGGTCATCATTAGATTCTTAAATTTTCAAGTTTTTTAAAAATTAATTCAAATTCCCCCATCTGCTGCAGTAGGCTTTGAACTCAGGTCTCCAGAACTTTATCTGGGGCTTTGGATTAACTGTCCAGCGACAATATCACTCGGCCAATACTTCCCCACATCACTGTCCATCTGCACCGAGTAAACAGCGATTTTCTGGTACATCAGGACTGACATCAGGACTGGTTAATCACACATACATTTGCTGAATAATTGCAGGAGTTGGATGTTGATGGGCTATTGACATTCATCTATGAACCATGTATTCTGAGGTTTGTTTCTGATCATGATTGTAAACACCATCAGTCTTGTTATCTTTTGGGGATAAGAACAGTTTCAATTACCTTTCTGTTAAATACCTAGCAATCAAGTCGATCCCATAACTCTCAGGCAGATTAGTTTCCTTTGAAGAGCTCCTCATCTCCCCAACCTCCTCCATCCTCACCTCCAACAGGACAATAATCTCACAGAGTCTCTTTGTGACTATGAATGAGACAATCTGATCAGCTGCTTCTTTCCCTACTCCTATGTCAAGTTGGATCTTAATCTCCCCTTGCTGCAGTTGTGATCCTGCATCATTGTACAGCGTTGCTCGTACTTCATCTCTTGGCCTATCAGTGTTCAGGATACTGCATGTAGCTTCTTGTACATCGGGTTTACAGTGCAAGAGTTTAGCTCTTGCCTTCCAACAACAGTAGAGTCGTACTCCAACAAAGCTTACAGAATCACGGCCCAGCATATTCCCCAACCTCCCTCCTTCCATCAAACCAGAGGATCAGCCCTCATTCAACTGAGAGAATTCAGGAGGGCATGTCAGTAATAGCAGCATGAATACCTAAAAATGAGGTGTTCACCTGATGAAGTTACCAAACAGCATAAGCAGCAAGTGATAGACAGAGCGAAACAATCCAGTAAACAACGGAACAGATCTAAGATCTGCAGTCCACCACAACCAGTTGTGATTGAAGTCAGAGCACAGCTGGAGTTCTGAGGACAGTTCTCTCCAAGATATTAATCAACAAGAATGTCAGACTGGATGAATCATCATAAAACTGAAGTCCATTTGATATTAATATGTTTACAATCAGTGTTCAATTCGCCACATGTAGCTGAAGGTAAAGATAATCTTCAAGTGATTGTACCAGTGAAGACACCGGAATACTTATTCAGCAAATTAAAACCTGTTGTGTTAGTAATAATTTTAAAGAGATATTAAAAGTAAGGTGACTTGAGTATAATGGACGAAATTTATTGGTGGGTATCTGAAATGTGAAGTTAATTTAGGATTAGTTAACAAACAAACACATGGTAGGGAATCCCAGCCCCATGTAGTGCACATTCAGTTCCATGTGGGAAAACCAGGACACTTCTTGTATCAGCAACAACCACAAGAACACGGAGGTGACACTGGAACACTAGTTTGACCACGGCTAAAGTACTGCACTCACTCTTAGTCCCCACATTCCAGGATTGATGTGATCACACCAGAGAGGGGACAGAGAAGATTGATCAGAATGTTTCTCTGATTGGAGAATTTCTGCTCTGAGGAAAGATTGGATAGGTTGGGGGGGGGGGGGGGGGTTCCCAAGGAAGATGAACTGAGATTTAATTGATGTGATGAAATGCTGAGGAATCCAGGTAGAATGGATAGGAAGCAGCTATTCATTAACAGAGCCATCAGGAACTAGAGGTTTTAGATTGAAGATAATTCTCAGAAAAAAAGAGGAAAGGAGAATTTATTTCCCTCAGAGATGGTGGAGAGCAGGATCTCACTGATGGGGTGACAGAGGCAGTTACCAGCATTACATTTGAATAAAAGTACGTGGATGGAACTGAAATGTTGGAACGTGCAGGGCAATGGACTAAGTTCTGCAGAATGGGATAAATGTGATTTATTTGACATTTCTCCAGAATATTAAACTCCAGTCCAATTTGAGAAGTTAAACATCATTAGACTTGAGCTCCAAATGTCAGAATAAAATTATCAGAAAGTTACAGCACAGATCAAAGCCACTTGGCCCATCCTCCATGTGTTGGCTGTGATAGAATGACTCAGGCTTTACAGCGTTCTGTACTCACCAATGAGAGCAACAATTTCAGACTGTAGACGCTGTCCTCTATGTTGTTATAACCTATTTTCTCAAAGTATTTCTTTGGCAGCTGCATATCTTGTTTCCTTGTTTCTTTCCCAGCCCTAAATCTATTCCCCTTGGCCTTGAGGGACTACCATTTCTGCTGTTTAATCTCTCCTGCCTTCGCCTATGTGACAGACTGCCTTTCTGTCCTTGTCTGACACCTACCTACTCACAACCTGTTACATTTCTGATAGTTCCCTGACCACTGTAACTTTCACTCCCCCCCGGGTCAATGGCACAAATTTTGAATTCTGTTCCTCCAGAGATAATGGGAAATCTTTCTGGCTGCAGTTTCCCCCAGATTTTATTTTGGAAACAGAGAATTTGCGTCAGTCAAGTATTTGTGAGCTTTCATCCACAATTCCGAGCATTTGGATGTAATTTGTGACCCTCCCACAGATGTGCAGGTTTGCTTTATTGGCCGTGCTAACATGGCCTGGAGAGTGCAGGTTTGGCGCGTTGGGTTGGCCATGGTAAATGTGGGGTTACGGGGATAGGGTAGGAGAGCAGGTAATTACCGACTTGATGGGCCGAATAGCCTCTGTCTACACCTGCAGAATTATGCGATTATAAATGGTTGCGATTGCTGTCACATTTTCCTAATGCTTGGTTCGTTCAGCTCAGGTACACATGCTGCCTGTGTGTTTCTGTGGGTTCTCACTCACTCCTATCCTTCTGTTTTTACCTCAATTTCACACTGTATGTGAGGGTGAGAACGAATTTGTAAATATCAATATTCCAACTGAAACTCCTCACAGGTCAGGACTGTTTCTGCTGCTGCCATCACTCACAAGGGACAGGAAAACAATAAAGGTTTCATTACAAATCTTACAGGAACATAGAGGTTATAATTACAAGAAAAGGCTGAACGGCTCCAAATGTTTTTCTCAAGAAAACAGGAGGCTGAGAGACAACCTGGTACAAATGGGAAGCTTTGTGTTTGTATTTTCAGAGATTTGAGGTTGAAATCATCAGGTCGGAAGCATGTTTCATTGCCCCAGATCATCAAAGTTGCAATCTAATGTGTATCTTTCATTCTCTCTGTCTGAGTTAACACCAGATGGACAGGTCAGTGTCTGAGTGTTTCCCCAAATCCCTGATTGAATCTGGCTCCCCCACAGTCTTAGGTGTTGCAGCACTCACTGGGTCATGGAGAAACTCTGCCGTTACAATGAGAACTGTCTTTGCTGTCACCTCTCCTCATGCTTCCGCCTAATTCCCATTTCCCTTCATTAAATCCCAGCTGCCTCTAGTCCACCCACATGGGCATGTTGAAGAGCATGACAAGAGAATGGATTGAAACTGAGAGTTCAATAGCCAGAATGAGAGAGGAAGGAGGAAATAAATGGGGTTCGTGGATCCCAGGGGATACAGACTCCAGGCTGAGTCCTTGTGGGCATTCCCGCAGTAATACAAGACAGCATTCCATGATGAGAGTTAAACCCAGGAGGCAGGAGGAGCCACTGAACATTAGCAGGTTTAGTTCAAACACAGGAGGTTTGTTCAGTCAGTAACAGTGTGTTAGACATGGAGGGTGAAGTGAGCAGTGAGGGGAAATGTTACCACAAGCTGCCGATGGATAACTTTCATTGGAACAGAAGGAGGCCATTCAGCCCCACAACCCTTCTCTGCCATTCATGATGATCATAGCTGATGTGTGACCTAACGTACAACTTGCAAAACCCTCTAATTTCATCAATAAACTCCTCTGCAACAGACCAGATGAATATGAAAAACTACACATCTGCAAATGCTGGGAAATCAGAAATAAAAACAGAAATTGCTGGAAAAAGTCAGCAGATCTGGCAGCATCTGTGGAGAGTGAACCTTTGGGTCCAGTGACCGGTCAGGTGACCAGCTGCAGCTGACCATTCTGCTATTTCTGTAACACTCTCTGGAACAGGTTCTGGTGCGAGGGGAATGAGACTGTCAATAACAACTGAGAGACACAGGAGGACGGGCTCAATCAGAATAAAACACATTTTCGTCTTTCTCTTTTAATTCAAAGGCAAACATTATTCATTATCGTTTCAGAAATAAGATAGTAGGCCAGAAATCAACTCTTCATATCATTGGGTCTGGGAGACTGTGTTACTCCTGACCTGGTCCAGCCGACATGTCAATCCAGACCCTGAATAATGGGGTTGACTCTGAACCATTTCTTGTGCAGTCAGAATGGATGACAAATGCTGCCCCAGCAAGTGATGCCGTGATCCCATGAACAAACAAAATAAATCTGATCGCTGTGGTTAGTTGTGAACTCGCCGGTGTTACTGGAAGAGGATGAATGGGAAGGTTTATGGGGTAAAGGGAGAAGAATAGCTTTCCGTGAGGTGATGCTTTGGAGAGCTGATCAGCCAATCAGCCTCCTTTTGTACAGTAACAATTCTGTGAATAATTAATTCTGAGCCCTCTAAGGAAATATCAGAGCAGGGTTTACAAAGAGGTCAGATTGAATGAGTGTCTCGGTGAACACAAGTGAGGCTCAGGTACAGAGAGGCTTTGGGATGGATTAAATTAAATTTTATATATTTGCACAGTCATCAACATTACAGCAGTGAAAAATGGGAGTGATGGAGAGAGCAGCAAATAAATCTTCAACATTTATGCAGCTAAAGGGGATGCTGGGTAAAGATACCGTAGTTAGTGTTTATTTCATTCCAGGCACACCAGCCTAGGAGCACTTCCTTCCTGTATACATTCTCTCGAACTCTTGAAGATTTTTGTTCATTTGAAGTGTTTCATGTTTAGATACTCCAGAGAAGACAGCTTCAAGCTCCTCAATCTCTCCTGCCAGGGCAATGCTGCTGTTAGAATTCAATTCACTGGGGCGTGTTACTGGCTGCTTCATGGACTGGAACTGGCAATTGAGACTGAAAGACTCCTGTATAAAATACATTCAATGGTATTGCCAGACGCGAGTGGTTTTAGGAAAATGACCTTGCCTTACATGCATTGAGTGTCAGTGCACTTCCTGTTGTGGGGCATCCTGTTTAGATACAATCTATTGATAACTATGAGAACTGACAAGCACTGGCTCTGTCAAAGTGGTCAGAGCATTATGGCTGTCATCGAGCTGGTAACAAACTTCCCATGGGTTAAAAATCGTAAATGATAGAGTAGGTACGAGGTCTGATGATACTGTTGGAGTATTGATGTTGTTGTTAATCACATTAACTCGGCAGGAGTTGACTGAATTCATATTGTCTCTTTCTGAATCTCAGGATGTCTCTCTGGGCAATGAGTCTCCACAAACATCAATGAGCAGGGGTCATCTGTTTTGATTTAAATTGCTCTATAGCACTGCTGCTTCACAGCACCAGGTACAAGGTTAGAGTCCAGCCTTGGTCAACAGCCTGTGTGGAGTCTGCACATTCTCCCCAGGATAGTGTGGGTCCACTCCAGGTGATCTGGTTTCCTCCCACAGTCCAAAGATTTGTGGGTTAGGTGGATCAGTCATGCTAAATTGTCCACAGTGTCCAGGATTGTTCAGACTCTGTGGATCAGCCATATGAAATGCAGTGTTACAGGGGTGGAATGCTCCAGATGGGATGCTCTTTGGATAGTTGGTGGGATTTGATGGGCCAATGCTCTCCTTCCACACTGTCGGGATTCCATTCTATGATTGAGGATAAAGGCGATACAACAGGGTGTCCTTGGAGAAGGAGCACGTAGTTTTTATCAATTCTCCCGCTGCCTTTAGATAGAGATGGGTACCGCAGTGGATACAGTGCTTTATCTCCATCGCTGCCTCCTCACTCCCAACTCTACTTTGATTTGATCCCTTCCCACTTTGTCATTTATAATGGTTTGCTTTGCCTGTAAGGGGCGTTGTTTATAAATATTCAATTGGATACATGGGTGGTTTACTGCTGGTGATTATATGTGAACCAAAATGGGGTAATAGGGGGTGATGATGTTGATGGTGGGAAGGTTGATCAGCTGTGTGAGATACCACGTCCGGGTCAGAGAAATGGGGAATAAAGAACACTTCACAGCTCACAGAACCAGAACTGAAAAACAGTTAAATCAAACCAAAGGTTCAGACAGGGAGGGAATATTTCCCTGGAGCTTGAGTAACTGGAAACTGATGGTGTCCGGGAGTAGACAGGATTTGTTTTACAGGGCGTTTGAAATTTTAAAAACTGGTATATTAAGATAGTTTCATTTATTTTCTTTTAGTTTTATTTATTGTGGAATAAATAGCTACAATATTTTAAAACCAAATTCACAAACCTTGTGTTAAAGACAAATGTTAAATAAAATCCATCAAACCATCCCTCACTGAAACTGGGTGTGGAAGTGCATTCGCCTGGAGAATCCCTGCCCTGCCTACTTCTTCCTAGCCGGGCTCCATGGCTATATACATACAGGAGAGATAGTAGAAGGAGGCCATTCGGCCTTTCGATCCCGCTCCACCATTCAATGGGAAACAGCTGACCATCCAGCTCAGTCTCCTGTTCCTGCTGTGTTCCAATCCCCTTTCATGACTTTACCTCGAAGAACTATATCTAAGTCCTCCTTTGGCTTCACTGCCTTTTGTTCCAGTGACGTTGCGGTGTTACTGTGTGGGTGTAGGCAGGGGTAATGTGATGGTGCTGCCTCCTGGAGGATGCACTCAGCATCCCTCACCATCCTGCAGTAACATCAACCGGGTTTCAGCAACTAGAAATAGAAACCATTTCCAGGATATGGGCATCACTGGCTCAGCCAGCATTTATTCCCCATCTCTAGTTACCCTTGAGAAGATGGTAGTGAGCTGCTGTCTTGAAACATTCACAGTCCATTTGGCGCAGAGAGACCGACAATGCTGGGAAGGAGAGTGTACAGGATTTTGGCCAAGTTATTCTCCATCTTTGGTTCTTCAAATGCTGGTTAACTTAATCACGATCTGCACATGAGTTTGAGATTTCAGTCTGCAAATCTTCACCATTAAGCACCCTGAATAAACAAATATGTACAGGTTAGAAATTCAGAGCAGACAATTCTAGCTTCTCTGGAAATCTTCTTTCCCTTTCTTCTGCAAAAGCTGTAACCCTCCAGCCCACTTACTCTCTCCCACCATTCTGCCTCTGCTGTCCCTAATGTACCCGCCCCCATTCTCATGGAGTTACTGATAAACAGATCCATGCCACCACTTCCCGTCCCTGGTTAGACTCTGCACCCTTTCTGGGTTCACTTCCTTTCCCTTCAGTTGCTGCAAGTCAATAATGTAACAGCAGAATGAAACAAAAGGAAACAGAAAGGGAGGTGGCAGATCCTGGACAGAAGAGGAACCTTCAGTCTGGGAGAATGGGTCAGATCCTTCTTTGTTTCCCATTGGTCGATTCCCAGCATTATGACAAGTTGGGGATGGAACTTGGGCCCATGTGGGTGTGGTGACCCTTTGACCCCCCCAACCCGTTAATCCTACAAGCTGATTGGTTCCTCCTCCAGCCAATCACAGTGTCAAATGCTTTCCGCTAATTACCCCAAAGCACATGCTCCAAAATCCGCCCATATTCTGTACATGTGCAGTTCTGGGCTTCCCCGCACATGTGTGGTCCCTGCCTCAGGGATTGTGGGAGTTGTAGCCCCCATGAAGCCACTGGAGACATGTTTCTGGATAGTGAATGAAAGGTGTGGGCTGGAGGGTGTTGTGTATAGGATCCCCATTCAGACACACAGGACATGTGGGCTGTCACGGGATTTTACTGAGACATCTGCTTCCACAACCTGATTTCTGACGTAAGGAACATAGATTGCGGGGTGGGGAGGTTAATAAAGGGTAGCAGATTTTAAGCAGATGTAGCTGAGTGGTGAGCACCACTGCCTCACAGCGTCAGGAACCCGGGTTTTATTTCAGCCAGAGGCGACTGTGAGGAGTTTACACGGTCTCACCATGTCTGCGTGAGTTTCCTAGGGTGCTCGAGCTTCCTCCCACAGTCCAAAGATGTGTAGGTTATGTGAATTGCCCATGCTAAATTTCCCACAGTGTCCATGTATGTGCCGGTTAGGCCATTAGCCAAGGGAAATGCAGGGTTACAGGGACAGGGTGGGTCTGAATGGGATGCTCATCATAGGCTGGTGTGGACTCGATGGATGAATACCCTGTTTCTGCACAATAGGGACTCTATTCTCATGAAGAAGAATGTACCTATCTCAATGTGTTGCAAATCTGTGGCATTCCCTCTTCAAAATGTGGTGGATGCCAGGACAATGAGCAGATTTAATGAAGAGATACAGATGTTGAATTTACAATGAGATGAAGGGTGAGAGAGAGCAGGTGGGAAAACCCAGCTGAGACCGAGGTGAGCTCAATCATCACCGTATTAAATGGTGGGGCTGGTTCGAAGGGCTGCATTGCCTCTCCTGTGCCCAGTGCTTATCTTCTTACGGTAATAACTGGAAAGCTGAATCCAAAACTCACCACCTTCACCAAAGGAGATTTTGGAAAAAGCAGGATAGTCAGGTGGATTAGCGTTCCAAACTTAGATAGTGAGGAAGCGTGTAGGAGATAATGATTTTGCAATTTTAAACTGAGGGGAGACAGTGATTTATGGTTTTAGACTGTGAGGACATTCACACCGTCCAGAATACTCTGTTGTGAATATCTATCCTATACTTTGTCAAAGACCTTGGCTTTGTATTAATGAAACGCAAAACACCCAGGAAACTTCGCCTCACCTCGTAATCTGATAAAAGACTTCTGATAAATCTGGTTGAACTTAGAACACAGCTGGAAAGCGGGAAGATTAGATCCAATCCAAGATCCAATGCTTAAACAAAGGAGACTACAATAGGATGAGGCAGGAGTTGGCTAATGTAAACTGGAAGCAAAGACTTTACCGTGGGAAAGTTGACGGACAACAGGGGAATATTTCAAAGTGCTCAGCAAAAGTATATATCAGGGAAAAGGAAGGACTGTAGGAAAAGGAGTAATCTGCCATGAGTGGCTCAGGAAATAAGGGAGTCTATCAAATTTAAATAGAAGGCATACAAATTGGCAAAGACCACGGAGAAACTAGGAGATTAGAGAAACTTTAAAGATCAACAGAAAGCTAGATGGGATTGGGAGAGAAAAGTGATGAGTAGCTGTCCCCAGGGCCGGAATAGCAGTTTACACTGCTCAAGGGGAAATATATGGTCTCTGTAATTGTTGAAGCACTTAACTGTTACCATAGAGATAATCCTGATCAAGTTAAAAAATCACAGCACACTCCAAAAGCTTGTACTTCCAAATAAACCTGTTGGACTATAACCTGGTGTTGTGTGATTCATAGGTTTGCCCACCCCACCCCAACACCGGCTCCTCCATATCAGAATCCTGATAGACAGCCCCACTGAAACTGAAGTGCCTGTCAGATACTTGAGGGAGCCACAGGGGTGTATGTTTTAACCACAAAGTGCGAAACTGAAGTAGACTTTCTAACTGACCGTTGTCATGGAGATAATACTGAGAGAGAGTCTCTATTCAAAGTACCAAACCACAAAAGGTATAAGAATGGGAGCTTTACATTGGACAGGTGGGGCTTTACCTGATATTGCCTGGAGGTGTTTTGCATGTACACTATCCAGGTAACTGCCATGTCTCATCAATAAAGACTCAAAGAAGACCTCTCAGAGTTCTGCTAATGTAGTTGTTGCTATCCAGCATGGTTTAGGAATATGAGTACACAGCAGTCAGTCTTCACAGTGGAGGATACGAAGAACATGCCAGTAATTGATAAGGAGACTGAGGAAGGTGAGGAACTAGAAACAACCATTATCACGAAAGAGGTAGAGCTGGGCAAGCTAATGGAGCTAAAGATAGATAAGTCTCTTTGCCCTGATGGAATACATCCCAGGATATCAACAGAGTTAGTGGGAGAAATAGCAGATGCACTTAGAGTTATAACATCCTGCAGCAGAGACAGGCCCTTTGGCCCAAACTGGCCCATGCCGACCAGAATGTCCATCCACACTAACCCCATTTCCCTGCACTTGGCCCATCTGCTTCTGACCCTTTCCTATCCATGTATTTGTCCAAATGTCTTTTACCTGTTGTGAGAGTGTACCCACCTCAACCACTTCCACTGGCAGCTCATTCCATATACATACCACCCTCTGTGTAAAACAGTTGCCCCTCAACTTCCCTTTTATTCTTTCCCCTCTAACCTTCAACTGATGCCCTCCAGTCCTTGATTTCCTGGGAAAAAGACTGAATGCATTCACCTTATCCATGCCCCTCATGGTCTTACACACTTCTAGAACAGTACCCACTCAGTTTCCTCTGCTCTAAACAAAAAAAAATCCTCGCTTGTCCAACCTCTCCCTATAACTCAGACCCCTGAGCCCTGACAACATCCTTGTAAATTGTTCTGCACTTTTTACAGTTTAATAACTGAAACCTACACTGCATTCATCATATTTCCAGTGTTTCCCCACGGCGCTGGAACCAACGTGACAACGCCAATGGATTACAGTCCATGATCGAGAATGAACTCCTTTACAACAATCCCGTTTTCATAGTATTTCCCAAGGTGCAGGTATCCTTGTGTCTTTCTGGTTGTATGGTTAATTAAAGACTTGTCCTTCTACAAAGCAAAGCTGTGGCTTAATTGTTCCTGGGAAACATGCCATGATTTTTCAGACTTTCAAAAACAAACGAACTCTCTCTCCACAGTCACCACGCTAACATGGACTTGGCTGTACCTCAGTATTTTTTCCAGTCACACAGATTTGAAATATTCGCCCACGGACAGAATACACACCTTTCCTTCCACATGAAAAGGCCAATGAATATTCAGATCGGCACGGATCAAGTAACTATCAAATCTGAAAATGAAGTTCAATTTGAATTTCTCATCCACAAATCCACCCTTTCGGTACCCTACAACTGAGAAAACAACTCACCATATTAATACAGGATGGATCTTTATAAGATAATTATAGTATTAAATTGTAGTTTCATGTTTCCCAAAGTTTTAACTCTCAGTCTAGCAATCTCTTTCTTCTGTGAACTGAAATCCAAACCAATCTCCTCACTCCTTCCCTCCACACCCAGTTCTCTCACTCTCTCTCCTCACTTTGAATTCAGTTTCCTAGCTCTTGTCTGCGGACTAAGAACCAAATTAATGAGTCTGACTCTGAGTCCAGCAGGGGGGTGGGGGGGGGAGGGGGGGGGGGGTGATGGGCGCGGGGCGTTGTTGGTGAATCCTCTGATGACAACCATCCTGCATGCACTGCTTCCTGCACACTCTGGCCAAAACCTGTCTTACTAAAATGAACCAAATTAGAACTCGAATTGCAGGCCCATCCTTGTCATTTTCCATAAAAACCCTGAATCTTCACAAAAGAGTTCTGATAACTCCCTGCAAAATGCTGCCCCACTGATAGTCTGATCACATGTCAGGGTACCAGGAAATAGGCCATTCCCCTGGGTCCTGCTCCCAGAGGGAGGAAGATGCCAATAACAGATTAATCCCTCACAACCACAGCCTCCTTCCCAGGCACTGTGCATACTCCCACAATAGGCCAGCACTGTGCCCATACACTGGTCTCCCCTCCTACAGCACGTGCTCCCGATCATACAGGAGTCCGGGAGATTGACAGCAGCTGCTGCCCAATATATCAGAATCCCTACAGTATGGAAACAGGCCCTTCGGCCAAACAAGTCCATACCGACCCTCCAAACAGTAACTTGCACAGACCCATTCCCCTACCCTATATTTACCCCTGACTAATGTAACTAATACTATGGGCAATTTAGAATGGCCAATTCACCTGTCCTGCCCATCTTTGGATTGTGGGAGGAAACTGGAACACCCGGAGGAAACCCGCTCAGACATGGGGAGAATGCACAAACTCTGGGTTTGGCTGGAATCAAAACCAGGTACCTGGTGCTGTGAGGCAGCAGTGCTAATCATTGAGCCGTCTCTATGGGCTGGAGAACTGGGGTAATGGATTGTAAACAATGAATGAATGTGGAGGACACTGGGGGATGGACAGGTCAGTGAGCGACAGGAGCAGTGCAGCAACAGGAGGGAATCCTGGACAAACTGAGCAATGGGAGAGTCTGACAGGAGAGAAACTACAGGAAGGTTCTGTTTAGAGGCTGAGGCAGGGACAGCTGGGAACAGTATGGCCTGGTGGCTTGGGCAGGTTTTCTAATCATCCTCTTCAAAGATGCTGTTCCTCAACTCTGAGCCTGATCCTCCTGGTCCAGAGGTAAGGACACTGCCACCATTTCCTGGTGGGCAAGGGATACGGGGACTGCCTTTCAAAAGGTTTCAAAAACCGGTGTTGGTGACATTAACAAGACTCAATACACAGTCACTGACAAAATGCTGGTGTACTTGAACTTCATCCAGAATATTAACACCTATAACTGGGTAACGCAGACCCTGATGTACAGAGTTAAATCCTGGATATTAATAACAGCTTTGTGCATGGGAAATCATGTCTCATGAATCTGACTCAGTTTTTTTGAACAAATAACAAAGAGGATTGCTGAGGTCAGAGCATGGACATGATCTACATGGACTTCAGTAAGGCGTTCCTCATGGGAGACTGGTCAGCAAGGTTAGATCGTATGGAGTACAGAACTGGCCCGAAGGTAGAAGGCAGAGGGTGCTTTTCAGGCTGGAGGCCTGTGACCAGTGGAGTGTCACAAGGATCGGTGCTGGATCCACGTTTCATCATTTATATCCATGATTTGGATGTGAACATAAGAGATCTTATAAATAAGTTTGCGGATGACACCAAAATGGGAGGTGTGGTAGACAGGGAAAAAGATCAGAGTACAAGGGGATCTGGATCAGATGGGTGATGGGCTGAGGAGTTCAGTTTAGAAAAATGCGAACTGCTGCATTTTGGAAAAGCAAACTTTAGCAGGACGTATACAGTTAATATAAGTTCCAGGGGAGTGCTGCTTAACAAAGAGTCCTTGGAGTGCAGCTTCATAGTTCCTTAACAGTAGAATAGCAAGGAAATTAGGATAGTGAAGGTGGCAGTTGGTCTGCTTGTCTTTATTGGTCAGAGCATTTAGTATAGGGGTTGGGAGGTCATATTGCGGCTGTACAGGACATTGATTCGGCAACTTTTGTAATATTCCATGCAATTCTGGTCTCCTTCCTGTCAGATGGATGTTCTCAAAATTGAAAGGGGTCAGAAAAGAATTATAGGATGTTGCCAGGGTTGGATAGGCTGTTTTCTCTGGAGCGTCAGAGGCTGAACGGTGACCTGAAGGAGACTTTTAAAATCAGGCCGGGCATGGATAGGGTAAATAGACAAGATATTTTCCCAGCCGGGGGTGGCGGGGGGGGGGGGGGAAGGGAGTACAGAACTAGGGGACTGGGAGGGGAGGGTACACAGAGAGGGTGGGTGGATCAAGAGGGTTGGGACAGAAATGGGTGGGGACAGAGAGGGGAGGCACAGAAATGGATGGGGCCAGAAAACAGGATTAGAGAGGAGGGGAACAGACTGGGGGGGGGGGGACAGAGGGGGCGACCGACAAAGAGTGGGAACAGACTGAGGTCGGGGGGGGGCAACCGACAGAGGGGGGAAAAGAGACGGGTGTGCGACCAACAAGGGGGCGACTGACAGAGGGTGTGACAGATTGTGGGACAGATCAAAGGGGGGGGGATGCACGACCGACGATGTGGGGGGGCTGACAAAGGACTGACCGACAAAGGAGGGGGGGTAAAAGAGAGTGGGGGGAGACGGGGGGGAACACAGAGGGGGAAGATGGAGAGTTATTTTATAGATCTACTACTCAACCCTGTTTGTGTTTTCTCCTCCTCACCTTAATTCCCTCTGAAGGGCTCAGAACAACTGCATAGTTCCTGGAAAGTGGGGTTTCAGGGAGATCAGGTGCTGAATGTGGCATTTGGGACACTGACATTTAATGGAATGCGCTGGTCAATAAATGGACTCTGGTTCGACTCCACTGTCTGTGTGGTGTTTGCACATTCTCCCTGTGTGTCTGCGTGGGCTTCCTCTGGGTGCTCTTAATTTCCTCCCACAAATCCAAAGCCATGCAGGTTAGCTGGATTAGCTTTGGGTAATGGTAGGTTACAGAGTTAGGGTGGAATGCTGTTCCGATGGTTGGTATGGTCTCATGGGCCGAAAGGCCTGCTTCCACACTGTGGGGATTCTGTCACTGAGTATAGGGGTTAGGAGGTCACGTTGTGGCTGAGTAGGGCATTGGTCAGGCCAGTGTTAGAATACTGCATTCAATTGTAGTCTCCCTGATTTCAGAAAGATGTTACCAGTATATGACTCAACCTCTTAATGGCAAGTTCTTGGGAAGTATTGACAAACAAACAGACCGTGCAGTGTAGGTTAATAGTTCCTTGAAAGTGTAGTTGAAGGTAGACAGGTCAGTGAAGGTGGTGTGCGGTATGCTAGCTGTTATTGGGCAGTGCATTGAGTACAGGAGCTGGGAGATCATGTTTCGGTTGTACAGTTTATTGGCTTGGCCACTTTTGGAATGCCCGCTGCTTTCAATTCCAGTCTCCCTGCTATAGGAAAGATGTTGGGAAACTTGAAAGAGTTCAGAAAAGATTTACAAGGGTGTTGCCAGATTGGAACATTTGAACCATAGGGAGAGTGTGAATAAGCTGAGGCTATTTCCCTGCAGCACTGGACACGTTAGGTGGCTTTAATCGAACTTGATCAAATTATGAGGATCAATGATAGGGTGACTAGTCATGGTTTCTTTTTTCCCAGGGTAGGGGAATCCAAACGAAAATGTAAATCTTTTTTCCAAGGTGGAAATGACAAATTCTAGAGCCACACATTTAAGAGAGGGAGCAAGTTTAAAGGAGATGAAAACCGGAACAACTGCAGATGTTGTAAACCAGGAAGAGAAACAGAAGCTTCTGGAAACGCTCAGCAGGTCTAGCAGCATCTGTGAAGAGAAATCAGCGATAACGTTTCTGAGGGTGACCAGACCTGAAACTTTAACTGATTTTTTTCACAGATGCTGCATGACCTGCTGAGCATTTCCAACAATATCTGTGCAAGTTTAAAGGGAGTTGTGTCAGACAAGTGTCTTGTGCAGAAGGTGGTCAGTGACTAGAATGTATTCTCTTGGGAGATGGGAAAAGCAGAAACAATCACAGTTTAAGAGGCATTCGGACAGACACATAAGCAGGCATAGGTTATCAGGGATATGGATCATGTTACAAGCAGATGGAATTAGTTTGGGATGGCATTATGATCTGCACAGACACGATGGGCTGATTACTCTGGTGCTGTAACTGTTATGTTTTCCAGGGGTTAGAATGTTTTTTGAAGTAACAAAAATGATTGATGAGGGCAGACTGGTCGACATGATCAACGTGGACTTTAGTAAGGCATTCGGCAAGCTTTCTCATGGAGACTGGTTAGCAAGGTTAGGTCTCATGGAATAAAGCAGAAACCAGCTATTTGAGTACAGAACTGGCTCAAAAGTAGAAGACAGAGAGTGGTGGCGGAGGGATGCTTTTCAGACAGGAGGCCTGTGGAGTGTCACAAGGATTGGTGCTGTATCTATTATTTTCCGTCATTTATATCAATGATTTGGATGTAAACACAGGAGGTATTAGTAATTTTGCAGATGACGCCAAAATTGGAGGTTTAGTGGACAGCGAAAAAGATGACCAAGGCTGCAATGTTTCCTGCAGGTGTCACCATTTCAGACGCCGCCCGACCTGCTGGGGATCTCCAGCACTTCTTGGGTTTGTTGCAGATTCCCACCATTTTGCTGAAGCACTGGAGACAGAGAGCTGTACAGCTCCAGATTTTGTTGACTCTGATTCCTGGGATGTCAGGACTGATGGATGAAGAGGGACTCAATCCTCGTTTAATCCTCCTTTCCTTTGGTTTTCGGAGCCGCTGACTACATCACTAATATTCTACCTCCCACTCTCTGTCCTGAATCTGACCCATCTAACCTGACACTTTAGCTCCCACCCCCCTGCCAGACTAGTTAATACCTCACCAATGGAACTGGCAATAGCCCCCCACCCCTCCCCAGGAGATTTGACCCAGCTCTGCCCAGGGGTAACCGGTCAGGCTGGTACAGTTCCCACCTAACCCAGAAACGCTCCCAATGCCTGAAGAATCTAAACCCTTCCATGGTACACCATTTCTCCAGCCACATATCCAGCTGATCTACCCTCTTATTCCTGCTCTCACTAGCACATGGCACTGGGAGCAAGTCTGACATCATTTCATTTCAGGAGCTGCATTATAATGTGTCCCTGCTCTCCCAATATCCAGCTTTCAAACACTCATCCCTTTGTTTCATGCTGTCGTTGGTATTGATGTGTTCTCCAACCACGGGCTGTTTACCCTCCAGCTCCAGAATGTCCTGTAGCTGCACCATGATATCGCGGATCCTATCACCAGGGAGATAACATACCATCCTGGATTCATGGCTGTGGCCATAGAAGTGCCTGTCTGTATTACTGACTATTGAATCCCCTGTCACTCTCTTTCTTCCCGTTCTGGGCAGCAGAGCTATCTACGGTGTCATGAACCTGGCTGTTGCTGATTGCCTCTGAGACCAACACATACGCACACACCCACACGAATCCCAAGCGGTATACAGTATCTGTTTGGGAAGGGAATAACCACTGGGAACTCCTGCACTTCCTTCCTGAGCCTTTTACTTGATCTGATGGTCCCCCATTCCCTTTCTGCCTGTGTAACCCTCACCTGCAGTGTGACTAACTCACTGAACATGCTGTCCATAACATTCTCAGTATTGCAGATGCTCCACAGTGAGTCCACTCACAGCTCCAGGTCTGAAAAGCAGTTTCCCAGTAGCTGCTGATGGGCACATTTCCTGCACACATAGCCCGTCAGGGACACTGGAAACATCCCTAATTTTCCCACATTGTACAAGAGGAGCACACCATGGGTCTGAGGTCTCCTGTCACACAGGCTCTCTAGATTCAGCTAGTTACTCCCATTTAGAGAATTTAAATGAGCGAGCAATCTTCCTACCCTTCAAACATTGTAATCAAAATCCCGTATTCTTTACTTAAGTTGATACGTTATACCTTAAAAACTGTTACAAAATTTCCACAGGTATCGCTTACAAACTGGCTGTTACCTTTGGGACCATGTGAATTTCTGAATGGGCTGAAACAAAACGGAGTTTCAGCTTCACATTCTCCCTGTCCCACCTCGCTCTGTTTACACCCAACTCCAAAATACTCATTGAGCCAAGCAGCCCTCACAGTGCAGCCCTGTCATTTTCATTGTCTGCTCACCCCTACACTGCCCTCAGCCTCCTGTACTGTTCCAATACATCTCAATGGGAGCTCAGGAAAGCATCTCATCTTTCAATTCAATCCTTTGTAGCCCCAGAGTCAACATGGACCTCAGCAGTTTCTGGGTGAACAGACAGTTGTTAGAATCTGGAACATTCCACCTAAAACGGTACTGGAATTTGTGTTTATAAGGAGCTGCAGGGAATTGAAAATAAGGAGTTTACAGGTTAGCATCATGAAGTGGGTGATTGGGACTAAATCTGACAGTCCCGACAAAGAGACGAAGTGCAATCTGGACAAATCTATGCTCCCCCTCAGACCAAAACAGACCTGAGCTTCCAGTTGCCTGCCACTTTAACACACGAGCCTGTTCCCTGGCCAACATCTGTCTCATTCTTAATGCAGTGTTCCAGGGAAGCTTGATGCAGAACACTCCAGAACATACCAAATGGCCCTGTATTTCAAGGACTGCAATTTCCCCTCCCATGTGGTCAACAATACCCTTCAGTGTATCTCCACCACTTCCTGCACCTCTGCTCTTGAACCCCACCCCTCCAACCGCAGCAAGGATAGAACCCCCAAGTCCTCGCTTTTCAGCCAGATACAACACATCATCCTCTGCCATTTCCACCACCGACAATCAGACCCCACCAACAGAGATATCTTTCCCTCCACACCCCTTTCAGCATTCCTCAGAGACCATTCCCTGTGACTTCCGCATTAGATCCATGCTCCCCACCAACCCATCCTCCACTCCCAACACCTTTGCCTGCCATTGCAAGAGGTGTGAAACCTGTGCCCACACCTTCCCCTCACCTCCATCCAAGACACCAGAGGTCCCTTCCACATCCAGCAGAGATTTTCCTGTACATTGAATAACCTCATCTATTGTGTTCATTGCTCTCTACAATGGGGAGACAGGACGCCAACTTGCAGAATGTTTCAGGGAACCTTTCTGGGAGACGTGCACCAATCAATCCCACTGTCCTGTGGTCAACCATTTCTACAACCCACCCTCTCACTCTGCCAAGGACATGCATGTCCTGGGCCACCTCCACCACAAAATCCTAGCTACATGACTCCTGGAGCAAGAATACCTCATCTTCTACCTTGGGACCCTTTAAGTACAGAATCAATGTTTCATCATTTCCCCTCCCCCCACCATATCCCAGATCCAGCCCTCCAACTCAGCACCACCCTCTTGAACAGTCCCACCTGTCCATCTTCCTTCTTAATTACCCACTCCACCCTCTCACCATTACCCTCCACCAGCATCTTCCTATCGCCTTCCCAACTACCTTCTCGCCAGCCCCACACACACATCCTATTATCTGTCAACCCTCTTCCCCACTCAGAATCCTGCTGAAGGGCTCAGGCCCAATATGTCAATTCTCCTGCTCCTTGGATACTGTCTGACCGGCTGTACTTCTCCTGCGCCAAACTTTAACGTAAGCTGGAAGAACAAACCTCATTTTGTACTTGGGGGACCCTTCAGGCCTCTGACCTTAAAACGGAATTCATTAATTTTAGGTCCTAAGTCTCCCACGTCCTTGCGCCCTAGTGCCCCACCCCACACACCAGGCCTTGTTATTACATAGCCTGCCATTACACATTACCTATGGTTAGTCACTAACAGTCTCCATTAACATCTATTCACTCTCCCCCAGCCAGATCATTATTCATTCCTTTGTCCAATTGCTGCTATATCTCTTTTGGACTATATCACCACCTATCATTTACTCCTTAACCCCTACCTTCTGCATATAAACTGACATTTTTTCTCAGTGACATCAGTTCTGAGGAAGGGTCAGCGGATCCAAAATGTTAACTCTGATTTCTCTTCACAGGTGCTGCCAGACCTGCTGAGCTTTTCCAGTACCTTCTGGTTGTTGTTTCTGATTTAAGCATCCACAGTTCTTTTGGTTTTCATTTACTGGGAGTTTCTAATTCAGGTCTAGCAGCCTACATCATGAGTTTATAAACCCTCCCAGTCCACACTAACTCCATTTCTCTCCCACTCCCTTCACACTCACTGGGTCTCTTCCCAACCCCTGCCCAGTGACACTGCACGTGCACAGCTCATGGTCACATGCTGGCCTGTTGGCAACACCCCTCATTCACTCCCATTGGCTGGAGGATTACATCTAGTCTCCTATTGGTCTGAAGCTGCCGTCAATCAGCCAGGCCCCATTGTGACATGAGTGGTGGGATCCTCCCAGGAGTGTGGGAGGCTGAGGGGTAACCTCATAGAGAGGTTTATAAAATCATGGGAGGCATTGATGAGATAAATAGACAAGGTCTTTTCCCTGGGGTGGGGGAGTCCAGAACTAGAGAGCATAGGTTTAAGGTGAGAGGGGAAAGATATAAAAGGGACGCAAGAGACTACTTTTTTCATGTAGAGATGGTGCGTGTATGGAAGCTACTGTCAGGGGAAGTGGTGGCAGCTAGTACAGTTATACCATTTGAAAGGCATCTGGATGTGTATGAATAGGAAGGGTGTAGAGGCATATGAGCCAACTGCTGCCATATCGTACTAGATTAGGATAGGATATCTGGTCGGCACGGACAAGTTCGACTGAAGGGTCTGTTTCCGTGCTGTATATGTCTGTGGCTCTGCCCTGGGATGAGCTTCATCATTCACAGTGAATGGGGCAGTATCACAGAGCACAGGGGTTGGGGGCTATTCAGCCCATTGCGGCTATACTCTCTCCCTCTGGACATGCTGCCAATCTGCCCTTCCTCCCCTCCCATTTACCCGTAGCACTCCAAATTTGTCCTCAAATAGTTAAATTCCGAGATGTACAGCACAGAAACAGACCATTCAATCCAACTCATCCATGCCACCCATTTATCCCAAATTAATCTTGTCCCATTTGCCAGCACTTTGCCCATATCCTTCTAAACCTTTCTTAATCACGTACCCAGTCAGATGCCTTTCAAATGTTGTAATTGTACCAGCCTCCACACTTCCTCTGGCAGCTCATTCCATATTCAGCTTGAAAACATTGCCCCTAAGATCCCTTTAAAATCTCTTGCCTCACACCTTAGGCTTGTGCCCTCTAGTTTTGTACTCACTTAACCTTGGGAAAAGACCCTGGTTGTTCACCCTATCCATGTCCTTCACGATTTTATGTACCTCGAAGGTCATCTCTCAGCATCCGATGCTCCAGGGAAAACAGCCCCAGCCTATTCAGCCTCTCCCTATAGCTCAAATCCTCAACCCTGGCAACACTTTTGCACATCTTTTCAGAATCCTTTCATATTCTGTAATATCACTCCTACAGCAGGGAGACCAGGACTGAAAGCAGAATTCCAGATGTGGCTGAATCAATGTCTTGTAGAGCTGCAAAACAATGTCCCAACTCCAATACTCAATGCACTCACCAAGTACACCAAACGCCTCATTCACTACCCTGCCTATCCATGATTCCACTTTCAAAGAACTATCAACCTGCACGACAAGGTCTCTTTGTTCAACAACACTCCCCAGGACCTTCCCATTAAATGTATAAGTCCTGCCCTGATTTGTTTTTTCAAAATGCAGCACCTCACATTTATCTGAATTCACTCCACCTGCCACTCCCCAGCCCATTTGATTGAAGTCCCATTGTACTCTGAGGTCACCTTCTTCCCGATCCACTTCCTCCAGATCCAATTTGGTGTCTATTTAAAGTCACGAACCATAGGAATCATTGATATAAATGATGAAAAGCAGTGAACCCTGCACCGATCCTTACACCATATTGCTCATCACAGGCTTCCAGTCCGAAAGGCAACCCTTCACCACTACCCTCTGTCTCCAACCTTACAGCCAATTTTATATCCAAATAGCTAGTTCTTCCACCCTGAATGTCTTTCTGAAGTCCAAGTTAGTGATTTCCATACACAAAGCCATGCTGACTGTCCCTAATCATTTCTTACCTTTCCAATTACATCTAAATCCTATCCCTGAGAAGCCCTTCCAACAACTTACCTGACTCCAGGCTCACCAGTGTATTGTTCCCTGACTTTTCCTCATCACCTTTCTCAAATAATGGCGCCAGTCTTCCAGCACCTCGGTGATACAAATATCTCAGCGAGGGACCCAACTATCACTTCCCTAGCTTCCCACAAAGTTCTGGGATTCACCTGATCATGTATCAGGGATTTATCAATCTTGATGCATTATACAAGTTCCAGTGCCTCATAACTTATATGGACACTTGTCAAGTTATCCCTATTTATTTCTCCAAACTCTCTCACTTCCATATCCTCCTTCAGTAAAAGCGGACATGAAATACGCAGATAGTATCTCTCCTGCCTCCTGCAGATCCATAGACAATTTTGTTGATCTTTGAGGGTCCCTATTCTCTGCCTGGTTACTCTTTTGTCCTTAGTGTATTTCTAGAATCTCTTTGGATTTTCCCCAAACCCATTTCACAAAGCTCTCTCGTCCCCTTTTTGCCCTCTTAGTTTCCCTCGAGTATACTTCTACTGCCCCTATATACCTCTAGGTATTCACACAAACCCAGCTGTCTGGACTTGCCATATCCCTCCTTCATTTTCTTGACCAGAGCCACAATTCCTCTTGACAGCAGCATTCCTTACACCTCCCAGCCTCGGCCTTAACAGGAACATACTGTCTATATACTCATTGTCGCAGGCCTATGGGGGCAATGGCAGATGAAGACAGAGAAACAATCAATCATTCTCAGTAAAGAGGCAGTGCTGGGAAAGATACCAGCCGAAAGGTAGATGGGTCTCCTGGCCGTGATGGAATGCATCCCCGGGGACTGTAAGGAATGGCAGTGGGTAAATAGCAAATACACTCGTGATAATTCACTAAAATTTGCTGACTCTGGGACGGTTCTAACAGATTGGAAAGCTGCAAATGTGATGCCAATATTTTAAAATGGACGTGTCAGCATAACTTCTGTAGTGGGGGAAATGTCTGATCTCTCAAGAAAGAAATAGTGAGCTATGTGGATAGAAATTGTCTCATCGAGCAGACACAGCATGGATTCATGAAAAGTGGACGACACTAAGATGAGTGGTAGAGCAATGTGTGCAGAGGCCACTGTCAGTCTGCACAGGGATACAGAGAGGTTAATTGAGTGGTTAAGGGTCTGGCAGATGGAGGACAATGTTGGGATATGTGAGGTCATCCATTTTGGTCGGACTAACAGCAAACTGGATGATGAAATGGTGAAAACATGCAGCAGGCTGCTGTACAGAGGGAGCTGGGTGTCCTTGTGCATGAATCACAGGAAGCTGGTTTGCAGGTACAGCAGGTAATTAAGGCAGTGAAGGGAATATTGTCCTTCATTGCTAGAGGGATGGTTATGCTGCAGCTGTACAGGGGGCTGGGGAGGCCACACCTGGAGTACTGTGTACAGGTTTTCGTCCCCTACTTCAGGAAGGATGTAATGGCGCTGGAGGGGGTGCAGAGCAGGGTCACTAGTTTGAGTCTGGAGTTGAAAGGGTTGCCTTCTGAGCAGAGATTGCCAAAACTGGCATGATCCTCATTGGAATTTAGAATAATGGGAGATTGTATAGGAAAAATATAAAATTATGAAAGGAGTAGATAAGATAGAAGCAGGGAGGTCATTTCCACTGTGGACTGGACAAACTATGGTGCATAGCGACAAAATAAGGGGGTATCAGATTTAGGACTGAGTTCAGGAGAAACTTCTTCAGCTAAAGGGTTGTGAATCTGTGGAATTCCCAGCTGATTGAAACAGTTGAGACTTTCATCTTGAATGTCTTTAGGTCAAAATGTAGATTTACGAACAGGAAAGGAATTAAAGGTTATGGGAGAGAGCAGTAAAGTGGAGCTGAGATCAGCCCTGATCTTATTGAATGGCAGAGCAGGCTGGAGGGGCCAGATGGCCTCCTCCTGCTCCTATTCCTTATGTTACGTTCCCACTTTTCAGCCGTCCCTTTACCTGGGAATAGCAAAGAAGTATTGAAAGATTTTATCTTGTTCAATCACAATGCACCTTTATCCAATTTAGAACAGCAACTTTTAGATCTGGTCTATTCTTTTTTGGAACTATTTTAAAACTATTATAATTATCAGAGAATCCAGACAGTGGGGAAGCAGGTCATTCAGCCCATCACATCCGCACTGACCCTCAGAGACTCCCACCCTACCCATGTAATGCTGCCTTTCCCATGGATAATCCACCCAACCTGCACATCCCTGAACACTGTGGGTAATTCAGCCTGGATAATCCACCCAACCTGCACATCCCTGAACACTGTGGGTAATTCAGCCTGGATAATCCACCTAACCTGCACATCTTTACATAGTGGGAGGAAACCAGAGCAATCAGATGAAACACACGCAGATATTAACAATAAGGTGATCAATCCTTTCTTATTTCCCAGTTCCGTCCAAATAATTTCACTGAACTTACTCCCATGAATATCGTCCCCAAGCACAACTCTAATGCTATCCCTAACCAAAAACACCACTCGTCCTCCTCTCTTGTCCCCCTTTCTATCCTTCCTATAGCATCTATACCCTGGAACATACAGCTGCCAGTCACATCCATCCCTGAGTCATATTTCTATAATACCGATGATATCCCAGTCCCACGTTCAAACCATAACCTGAGCTCATCTGCCTTCCCTGTCAGGCCTCTTGCATTGAAGTAAATGCAGTGTAACTGCTCGGTTCTACCGCGTTCTGCCTTGACTGTTTGATTTCTGAACTGTACCAGCCTCAGACTTACCTCCTTTCTCACTATCTCTTTAGGTTTACCCCCACTCCCTCACTGGTTTAATGCCTCCCGAGTAGTACTAGCAAATCTCCCTGCCTGGATATTAGTCACCTTCCAATTCAGGGACAATCCATCCTTCTTATTCAAGTCACTTCTACTCCAGAGGAGAATTCAATGACCAAAAGATGTGAATCCTTCTGCCCTACACCAGATCTTTAGCCAATCATTCATCTCCTCCATCCTGCTATTCCTACTCTCACTAGCATGTAGCATTGGGAGTAATTCAGATATTACGACCGAGTATCTACTTTTTTATATTCCAGGCTAATTTGCTATCTTCTCTCATCAGGACCTATCTTTTTCTCTTCCTGTGTCATTGGTACCAATGTCCAATGACCTCCCACTGGTTATTCTACCCTTTAAAGAATATTCTGCCACCAATCTTTTCTGAACCTTTCAAGTTCCACAACATCCTTCTGATAGGTGGAAAACAGAATTGCACTCAATATTGTAAGAGTGGCCAAACCAATGTCCTGTACAGCCACAACATGACCGCTCAACTCCTGTACTCACTGCTCGGACCAATAATGTAAATCATACCAATCACCTTCACTATCCTATCCACCTGCGACTCTACTTTCAAGGAATTAGGAACCTGCACTGTAAGGAAACTTTGCTCAGTAACACTCCCTCGGACCTGACCATTAAGTCTATCAGTCCTGCTAGGCTTTGCTTTTCCAAAAAGCAGCACCTCACATTTATCTAAATTAAATTCCATCTGCCACGCCTCAGCCCATTTCCCCATCTGATCAAGATCCCATTGAAACCTGAGGTACCCTTCTTCACTGCCCACTACACCTCCAATTTTGGTGTCACCTGGAAACTTACTAACAATACCTCCTATGTTCACATCCAAATCATTTATGTAAATGATGAGAAGTAGTGGACCCAGCACCGACCCTTGTGGCACTCCAGTGGTCACAGTCCTCCAGTCCGAAAAACAACCTTCTACCACCACCCTCTGTCTTCTACCTTTGAGGCAGTTCTATATTCCAAATGGCTAGTTCTCCTGGTATGGTGAGATCTCATCTTGCTAACTAGTCTTCCATGGCGAACCTTGTCGAACGCCTTACTGAAGTCCATATAGATCCCATCTACCGCTCTGCCCTCAAAAATCCACTTTCTTACTTCTTCATAAAACAGCTCAGTCAAGTAAGTGACATGATTTCCCGCACACAAAGCCATGCTGACTATCCCTAATCAGTCCTTGCTTTTCCAAATACATGCAAATCCAGTCCCTCAGGGTTCCCTCCAACAACTTGTCTGGCACCAACATCAGGCTCACAGGTCTGTAGTTCCCGGGCTTGTCCAAACCGCCTTCATTAAACAGTATCATCATATTAACCAACCCCCAGTCTTCTGGCACCTCAGCTGTGACTATCGCTGATATAAAAATCTCAGCAAGGGGCCCAGCAATCACTTCCCTAGCTTCCTACAGAATTTTAGGACACACCTGATGAAATCCTGGGCATTTATCCACCTTTCTGCGTTCCAAGACATCCAGTACCACCTTCGCTGTAATATGGACATTTTTCAAGGTGTCACCATCGATTTCCAACATTCTATATCTTCCATATCCTTCTCCACAGTAAATGCTGATGCAAAATACTTGTTTAGTATCCCCTCCCCACCCCATCGCCTGCAGATCCACACACAGGCTGCCTTGCTGATCCTTGAGGAGCCCTATTCTGTCTCTAGTAACCCATTTGCTCTTAATGTATTTATAAAAACCCTTTGGATTGTCCTCACCCTATTGGCCAATACTGTGTCCTGTCCCCTTTTTGCCTTACTGATTTTCCTCTTAAGTATACTTCTATTGCCTTTATACTAGAAGGATGTTCTGGATTGGAATAAATGCCAAATATTTCATCTTGATAAAAGGGCAGGACTTAACACTGATTAAAAGTCGGGCCTTGCATAGTGATATAGAACAAAGAGACCTCGGGGTTCAGATCTTTGCAGTTTATGTCACATGTAGACAGGGTTGTTCAGAAGATGTATAGCACACTTGCCTTCATTGCTCACACCTTTGAGTATAGGAGTTGGGACATTACATTGAGGTTGTACAGGATGTTGGTGAGGCCTCTTCTGGAATACTGTGCTCAGTTCAGGTTGTGCTGTTATAGGACAGATGTTATTAAGTCGGAGCGGGTTCAGAAGAGATTTACCAGGATGTTGATGGGAATGGATGCTTTCGGCTATAAGGAGAGGCTAGGTAGGCTGGGACTTCTTTCACTGGGGTGTAGGAGGCGGAGGGGTGACCTTATTGGAGGTTTATAAAATCCTGAAGAGTATAGGTAATGTGAACAGCAGGTGCCCTTTCCAGGAGGGGGCGCGATTCAAGAGTGGGTGAGAAAAGGAAGACTCTAAAAAGACGTTCCGGATTTTACTTTTGTTTTTGTACAGAGAGTGATTCACATGTGGAATAAACTAGCAGAGGACGTGGTAGCTGTGAATACAATTACAATTTAAGGGTGGCACAGTGGCTCAATGGTTAGCACTGCTGCCAGGGACACAGGTTCAATTCCTGCATTGGGTGGCTGTCCATGCGGAGTTTGGATATGCTTCCCCATGTCAGCGTGAGTTCCTCCAGGTGCTCCCGTTTCTTCCCACAAGCCACAGATGTACAGGGTAGGTGAACTGGCAGTCCTCAATTGCCCATAGTGTTCAGGGATGATTGGGTTTAGTGAATTAGTAAGGGGTAAATGTAGAGTAAAACGGTAGGGGAATGGGATTCTAAGAGGAAAAAGCATTTGGACCTGTATATCGATAGGGAATGCTTGGATGGATTTGGACTAAGTGGAGGTAGATGCGATTAGTTCAGTTCGAATTTATGGTTGACACGGACTGGTTGGAACACAGGGTGTGTGTCAGTGCTGTATAACGTTCTGACTCTATCGCTCGTTGTCTCTGTAAATTCCTCTATGCTCGGAACTCTCCGTCAATGCCACCTCATCCAGTCTTACAACTCTTCCTTATCTCGATAATTCCTCTCCAGCCTCAAAACTCAAAAAAGTCTATCAGAAATATCTCTATCTCTGTAACATCCTCAATCCTCAGAATCCTCTCCAACTTTCATCTCCTCCAGCTTCATTACTCTCCCTATCTCTAATCCCCTCCAGTCTCTCAAAGCTCTGCTATATGTGCCTTTTTTATTTCCAGCCTTCAGGATTCCCAATGTTTATTTCTCACTTGATGACGGCCCTTTCCGATTCTGTGCTGAGCTTCTGAATTCTTCCTTAAACCTCTCAATCTCCTTTTCCTCCCAAAACATCGGCCAATCATCTGTCATCTACTCTAGTATCACCCTTTCTGACCCGAAGTCCAATGGAGCCTGTCATATTCCTATAATAAACATCTTAGCGGTCTACAGAACAGAAAAAGGCTCTGGTAGCACATCGGGTCTGTGACAAAGAAAACTACCACCTACCTGTCCTCATCTATTTTCCAATAATTGTGGAAAAGTCTCATCTATCATGGCATTGCAAGTGCACACTAAATACATCTCAAATGCTACCGGGATTTCTGTGTCTCCCACCCTTACAGACAGTGAGGTTCAATGCAACTGTTGCTCGATGATGACATCGCCCACAGGAACACAGAGCAGCTGGGTCTGTGCAAACCAGAGATCCCCCACACATTGGGAAGGATGGCAGAGTCCCTGAGAGGGGGCACAGGAGATTTACCAGGATGGTTCAAGGAATGGGGGATTTTAGTTGCAGAGACATGGGTGTTGTTAATAAATATCAAGAATATCCATCTACAATAGATGGACTCTTGTTCTCAACCTCTCCCCTTGCCTGGGCTGTGGTAACCTTCAGGTTAAACCCACCACCAGACATTTCTCCCTAATGAGACAGCAGCCCTATGGTCTGGTCAGACAATGCTGCCTATCCCTTTTACACAGTGATGCCACTGTACCCTGGGGATGGGGAGAGGGAACGCTGAAGGTGGTGGATGGGACACCACTCAGGCACAGTGCTTTGTCCTGGAGGATGTTCACTTTAATATTGTTGGTGTCTGCACTGATGCAGGCAAGTGGAGAATGTTCCAACACAATCCTGATGTGTGCCTTATAGGGAGCAAACAGACATTGGGGAATCAGGGGTTTGGGGAAACAGATTGTTCTCCTTGTAGCAGAGGAAATTGCGGGTGCACTGTGACAGAGGGGTTTACAGATTTAGAATAATCCACCTTACACTCATGAGTTCATCAGAAAAGGATTACAGGACACATATTGAAGACTTGGGGGAGATCTACTGAGAGTGTGGGGTGATTCAAAAGAGGACATTTATGCAGCAAATGGGAATGAGCTGGAATACAATACTCACACACAATGTGAATATCCAGCTCCTGATGAATTGAGTAATTTTGTCACAGTTTGGCGTTACAATTACTGAGATTACCATCTGAATGTCCACCTGTAATACACGTTTATAAAACTGTCACTGTCAGTTCATTTAAGAAACTCTCACCACCCCCTCCTCCTGGCCCAGGATGACTGGACACATTACCCCTTGTGGGGGTCAGCAGTTAGTTCAGGGGGAAATCTGTATGGGTTTCTGTGAGTTTCCACACTGGGTCTTCATGTGACTGAACAGGGCAGATCTTTGACACATGGGACACAATGTTTCAAGAGTCAGTGCGATGTGGAGAGCAGGATGTGCTTCCTTTTCTTTCCTTCCGTGCTGCCGCTGTGCCTCATCAATTAGACAGGGGGGGTGAAAGGCTCATGCAGCTCGATGGGCAAGTTGTCTCCATTCTGACCCATGAGCAGCAAGCTCCTCCCAGTCATTCCAAAGAGTCTCTCTGAAAGGGTAACAACTGCTTCCCACTGCCCAGTGCTCCCAGGAAATGTTTAGAAGAATGAGCGGGGAAATCTCTGAGAAAAGGCAGAACGGTAAAGTTCCAAAAGGATTATAAACAGTTTACAGAGAGGGATTCATTGGAGAAGTGGGCAACAAGTTAGCAAATGGAGCATAATTTGGGAAATTGTGAAGTTGCTCATTTTGGAGGAGATAATAAAAGAACAGAGTGCTATGTAAATGGTGGAAACTGTCGAAAGCTGCACCACAAAGGGACCAGGGGTAATTGCGTAGGAAACACAGTTATAACAGGGAATCAGGATGGGGAATGGAACGTTGTTTCTTATTACAAGGAGTTTTCAGTGTAAGTGTTTGGAGTATATACCTGAGAGTAACTTTACAAAGTGCGAGTGAGACCACATCTGGAGTAATGACAGAAGTTTTGGTCCCTTTATTTAAGGGAATACATAATGACATCCGAGGCATTTCAGAAAAGATTAACTGGGATGATCACTGGCTTGTAGGGATTATCTTTTAAGAAAAGGCTGAAAATGTTGGGACTCTACTCACTGGATTTGGGAAGAATGAGAGGTGATCTCATTGTAACATGCAGGATTCTTAAGGAGTTTGACAGGGTAAATACTGAGAGGATGTTTCCCATCATGAGGGATCTGGAATCAGATACTCGGATAGTCACGGAATCAAGGGTTCTGTTTTAGATTCGTCAAGTTTAAGGCAACATCAACACGGGTCAGGGGTTTCAGTAGCAATGGAGCTGGGGTGAAGGGGGGGGGGGGAAGCAACGTTTTAGAGATTGGAATTCCTGGTGTTTGTGATTGTGTAGATACCTGATCAGAAGGTCACCTTGGGGTTACAGATATGAGAGCAATATTGTGAAGAGTGTAGTTCTGCCTCAGACAGTTCCCAGGGAGAGGGGGAGGCTCAGCAGTAAGGGAAAGGAATTTGTAATAGCAACTGAAGGCAATGGGTTTAACCATTTCAATGTTCCATTGCAGGAAATTGCAGCCAATCGCGTAGTGGGAGTGTGATGAGCAGTTTGATAACTGAGTAATGGAGAGGGATGATGGGGAGGGAGAGCTAGGCATTGTCAGTGTACATGTGAACCCTCAGACGGTGCTTTTGGACGATGTCACCTCCTGACAGTATGTGGGTGAGAAACAGGAGGGACCAAGAATCGATCCTTGAGGGACACCACATACAAGGAATTTAGAAAGGAATGGGAGAGTGGGGATGAAGTAGGTTTTTCCAACAACGGTGAGGTCAAAATATTACTTCGTAGCAGAATGGGAGAGAAGGACATAACCAGAAAAGACAGACAGACAGAACAAGGAACAATACCTGTGATTTGGTGAGGGGAGGGAGGTGGGGGTGATGTGGAGGAAGAGCCCAACTCCAAAAACACACTTTCTTCATTGGTGACATCACCCAACTCCACCCTAGTCTCAGCTCATTTACTGAATGCAGGGATGGACGAGTATTTATCTCCAGACTTAATTATCCAAACACTCTTGGCCAGCCTCCCACATTCAACTTACATGTAATCTCAAGAGTATCTTAAAGCCTCCTGCCCAAGTGCTCACTTGTACCAAAACTAGTTGATCCATCAAAAGGCTCCTATTTACAGGCAACAATTTAAAATTCTCACCCTGTGAACATCCCTGTCTCCCTGCACCACACACCCTGCAAGACCTTGACAACTCATTTGTATTTATTCATTGCTTCACCTGTCTGGCTGTTTCTACTGTTGCCAAGGCAACACTGTCTGGAATTCCCACCTGAACCCTCTCAGACCTGCTTTCCTCTTTTCAGATGTTCTCGAAAACCTGGTCATTTGGCAATGCTTTTGATCACTTGACCTAGTATCTCAATCTGTGGCCTTATGCCAGAATTTTTCAATAGTATTTCTGTGAAATTATAACCATGATTAAAAAAACAAACTGCTGCTGATTTGCACATACATTGTCAACTCTTCAATATTGCTGAGTGAATAATCTATAACAGCACTTACCCAACCACATTGTGGGAGCACCTTCACCACATGAACTGCAGCTGGACAGGGAAATCAAACATCACCCTCTCCACAGGCAATGGGGCTTTGGCACTGATCACTGGGATCTGTGGAGGGAGAAACACAGTTGCTATTTCAGGGAGTGCAAAATGCATTATAAGGAGGGAAAATGGGGCAGAATTTGGGATTTTCAAATTTGTGATTCACAATGTGCACTAAGTTCTGTAAAACCTCTCATCCCATACCATGAACATTTCCTTCTCTTTCTGGTCTATGTCTTTCCTTTCCCCTGCCCTGCACCTTCACACATTTCCAATGCCTTGGCCACAACAACACTGTGCTGCCAGTGAAGTTTATCACGTGGTTGAGTATTGTCTCGCCCCTCATTCACTCCGATTGGTTGAAGGAACAACTGGCACATCCTGGTCCTCCAGCCTCGTTCCCCCCACTCTTATTGGTCCTGCGCTGACATCAATAATCCGAGGCCCATTGTGGGCTGGAGCATGCTCAGTGCTTCCTGCTTTGGCTGTTGTTCATCAGGTGAGAGAGAGAGAGGGCTCATCCCTGTTTCTCCTGATGTCAGACAATAACAGCAACTACCTGCATTGTATGGAGCCTTTCACATTGACAAATCTCCTAAAATGCTTCACGGATGATGGAAACGTTGATTAAAGAGAACGATTTTTAGATACATCTTTAAGGCGGACAGAGGGGGTTAGGGAGGATATTCCAAAGGTTTGTGTCCTCAGCAGCTCCAATCGTGGAGTGATATAGGTGGGCAACAGCTTACAATGGAGACAGTTCGTGGCTAACCACAGGTTAACAACCTCATGTCGTAGCCACCTCATGTCACAGCCTGTCATTACACACTACCTATGGTTAGCCACTAATAGTCTCCATTAACAGCTAGTCACCCTCCCCCAGTCAGATCGTTATCCACTCCTTTATCCAACCGCTCTTCTCACTCTATCCCCACCTTTACTCCTTTTATCTTGCCCCCATCCCCCCACACTATCTTCTGCACATAAACGGACTTTTTTTTCTCAGTAACATCTGTTCTGTGGAAGGGACACCAGATCCGAAACGTTAACTCTGATTTCTCATCACAGATGCTGCCAGACCTGCTGAGCTTTTCCAGACCCTCCTGGTTGTTGTTTCTGATTTACAGCATCTGCAGTTCTTTTGGATTTAATTTACCGGGAGTTTGTAATTCAGGTCCAACAGCCTCTGTCCCAGTCTCTGCTGTCTCTCCCACCCCCACCCAGTGACACTGCACCTGCACAGCTCATGGACAGGTGTCGTTTGCTGGCCACACCCCTCATTCACTCCCATTGGCTGCAGGACCACACAGACTCTCCTCCTATTGGTCTGGAGCTGCCGTTAATCAAGCCGGCGCCGATTGAGAGGTGAGCTCCTCCCTCTCTCTGCCCTGGGATGAGCTTCATCATTCACAGTGAATGGGGCAGTATCACAGAGCACTGGGGCTGGGGGCTATTCAGCCCATTGGAGCTGTCCTCTCTCCCTCTGTAGATGGTGCAAATCTGTCCCAACTACCCCCAAATCTTTCCTTAAAAAGTAAAATTCCAAGTCTGTTTCAAAATACCTGCTGAATCTGTGTCGTTCAGACTGTTCCAGATGCTCAGAACTTACTGAGTAAAATAGTGTTCACATTTTCACCTTGTATTATTTGCCAATTACTTGAACGTAGTTACTAAAAATTGTGACAGGGTTAACAATTCCTCTCTCTCTTTGCAAATTCAAGACCTTGGAACAAAATCGGCACCAGGTCAAAATCACTGCTTCACCTTCTCAGCTCCAAGGATAATTATCTGTGCTTCAGCTAGCTCTGCACAAAAGAGAGGAATGCATCTTAATTTATTAAGATCAAAGAAACAGACCTCCGGTCCAATTCGTCTGTGCCAACAAGGAATCCTAAACTAATGGATTCCCATTTACCATCTATTGGCCTGTATCCATCAAAACCCTTCCTATTCATGTACCCAATTGGAAGCCTTTTAAATTTTGTGATTTTTCAGCCTCCACTACTTCATCTGGTAGCCTCTCCAATACACACACCACACTCAGCTTGAAAATGTTGCCAGTTCGATCCCTTTTAAATCTTTGCCCTCTCAACTTAAACCCATGTGCTCTAGTTTTGGACCCACCTAACCTGAGGAAAAAGGATGCCAGCTGCTCACCTTATCCACGCGCCTCGTGATTTTATAAATCTCAATGAAGTCACCTCTCAGCCCCAGCCTATTCAGCCCCTCCCTGTAGCCCAAATCCTCCAATCCTGGTAACGTTTTTGTAAATCTTGTCCAAACCTTTTCAAATTTCACAACATCCTTCCCAGAACAGGGAAATTCAAACTGAAAACAGAATTCCAGAAGTGGCTTAATCAACGTCCTGTCCAGCCACAATATGACGTCCCAGCTTCTGTATTCAATGCATTGACCATTAACGGAGAGCGTTAATGGAGTCCCATTTGCCAGCGGTTCACCCTTATCCCTCTAAAACCTCCCTCTTCATGTACCCAGTCAGATGCCTTTTAAATGCTGCAATTGTACTAGCCTCCACCCCTTCCTCTGGCAGCTCATTCCATACTTGCAATGCCCTCAACATGAACACGATGCCCCTTAAATCCCCTTTAAATCTTTTCCCTCTCACCTTAAGCCTGTACCCTCTCGTTCTGGAGCCACCGAACTTGGGAAAAAGTCCCTGACTGCTCACCTTATCCATGCCCTTCATGACTTTATAAGATCACCTCTCAGCCTCCAAATCTCCAGGGAAAATAGTCCCAGCCTATTCAGCCTTTCCCAATAGCTCAAATCGTCCAACCCCAGGAAAGTCCTTGCAAATGTTTTCTGAACCCTTTCAAGTTTCTCAACATTATTCCAAGAACAGGGAGATTGGAACTGACAACAGAATTCCAGAAGGGCCTTCATCAGTGCCCTGTCCAGCCACAATATGACATCACAACAGCTGCATTCAATGCATTGACCAATAACGGGGAGCGTACCAAATGCTGCATTCACTCCCCTGCCTACCTGTGACTCTACTTTCAGGGAACTATGAACCTGCACTCCAAGGTTCCATTGTTCAGCAATGTTCCCCAGGACTTTAACATTAAGTGCATAAGTCCTGCCCTGATTTGCCTTTCCAAAATATAACAGCTCACATTTATCTAATTTGAACTCAGTCTGCAATTCCTTGCTCCAATGGCCCATCTGATCAAGATCCTGTTGTATTCTGAACTAACCTTCTTCACTGTCCACTACACCTCCAATTTTGGTGTCTTCTGTAAACCTACTGACCATATCTCATATATTCACATACAAGTCATTTATTTAAGGGCCCAATATCCATCCCTGCAGCACACTGCTGCTCACAGGCCTCCAGTCCGCAAAGCAAACCTCAATCATCATCCTCTGTCTCCTACATTCAAGGTAGTTTTGTAATGGCTTGCTCTCCCTGCATTCCATGTGATCTAACCCTGCTAACCAGTCTGCTTTGTGGAACCTTGTTGAATGTCCATATAAACAACATTCACCGCCTGGCTTAATCAATTTTCTTTGTCACTTCAAAACACTCACTCAAGTTAGTGAAACACAATTGTGCATGTACAAAGCCACAGTGACTCTCCCTGATCATTCCTTACCTTTCCAAATAGATGGATATCCTGTCCTTCAGAATCCCTTCCACCAACTTGACTGCCTGACTTCAGGCTCACTGTTCTCTTGTTCCATGGCCCCTCCTTACCACCTTTTTAAAAATAATGGCACCTCACCTGTCACTATCAACGATACAAATACCTCAGGAGAGGCTCAACAATCAGTTCCCTAGATTTCCAGAAAGTTCCAGGATACACCTGATCAGGTTCCAGGGCTTTATCCACCTTGATGTGATTTAAGACATCCAGTCCCACTTCCCCTGTAACATGGACACTTTCAAAGTTATCATTGTTTATTTCTCCAAACTCTCGAGCTTCCATATACTTCTCCAGTAAAAATGACGTGAAATATTTGCATATATTTCACACCCTCTGTGATTCCATAGACAGCCTTGTTGACCTTTAAGCGGTCCTATTCTCTGGTCCAGTTAATCTTTTGTCTGTGATATATTCGTTTAATCTCTTTGGATTCTATTCCAGGACATCCCAGAAAGGCCTACTTCAAGGACCGTAACTTTCCTCCGACTTGATCAACAATGCCCTCCAACACATACCCTCCACTTCCCGCACCTCCACCTTTACCCCACCCCTCCAGCCACAATAAAGAATACAGCCCTGCGGTCTTCATCTTCCACCCCACTAATCTCCAGATACAGCGCATTAACCTCTTATTTCTGCTACCTAAAGTCAGACCCCACCATAGACATATTTCCCTCCCCACCGCTATCTGCGTTCCACAGAGACCATTCCCTCTGCACCTCCCTTGTTAGGTCCACACCCTCCCACCAACACATGCTCCACACCTTTGACCTTCCCTTACCGCCACGGGAAATGTAAAACGTTCAGCCACACCTCACTGAGCTCTGTCCAGGACCTCAAAACGATCTTTTCACATCAGGCAGAGATTTGCCTGCACATCCCAAAACCTCATATACTGCATCTGGACACTATGGGAAATTTAACATGGTTCATCCAACTAACCTACACATCTTTGGACTGTAGGAGTAAATTTGAATATCCGAAGGAAACCCTCACAAACACTGGGGAGAATGTGCCAACTCCAACACAGACAGTTGCCTGAGGCTGGTATCAAACCCAGGTCTCTGTTGCTGAGGAAGCAGCGCTAACCACTGAGCCACAATACTGTGGGATCTTTGGTGCTGATGTGCTGCCCCACTGATAACCCAGTCACTCACCCTGCCTCATTTCCTAAGAGGCAGTGATGATTGAGTGAAATTATCACTAGACAGTTAATCCAGAGACCCAGATAACGTTCTGGGGACCTGGGTTTGAATCCCATCACGGCAGATTTTGGAAAGTGAATTCAATACATATCTGGAAAAAATAATCTAGTGACGACAAGGAATCCATTGTCAATTGTTGAAAAAACCCATGTGGTTCACTCATGACCTTTAGGGAAGGAAAATGCCATCCTTACCTGGTCTGGTCTGCATGGGACTCCAGACCTATAGCAACGTGGTTGATTCTTAACTGCCCTCTGGGTAAACGCAGCAATAAATGCTGGCCGAGCCAGTGATAGCCTCATCCTGTGAATGAATAAAGGAAACAGGTCAGGTTTTGTTCCTTCTCTAGTAGGTACATCCTACAAACTCAATCAGAAATGTTCTCGTACACACTGAACAAATACATTTCCATCCAAGCCCTTAACACTACAGCACTCCGAGGCCATGTTGGTAAAGTTAAAACCCCTTATCATTGCAACTATATTTTTACAGATAACTGAGGTCTGCCGGTAAAATTGTGTCTCAATTCCCCGCTGACTATTGGGAGAGAGTCTATAATACAATCCCAGTAAGATGGTCATCCCTTTCTTATTTCTCAGTACCACCCAAATAACTTGCCTGGATGTACTCCCAGGAATATCCTCCCGAAGCCCAGCCATAATGTTATCCCTAATCAAAAACACCTCTCCCCCTGCTCTGTTGTCCCCTTGCAATAGCATCTATACCCTGGAACATTAAGCTGCTAGTCCTATCCATCCCTGAGTGCTGCCTCTGTAATTGCTGTAATATCCCAGTCACATGTTCAAAACTATACCCTGAGCCCACCTGCCTGACCTGTCAGGTCTCTTGCACTGAAATAAATGCAGTGTAACTGGTCCGTCCCACCTCATTCTGTAGCTTGCTCTTGCCTGCCTTGACAGTCTGATCTGGTGAACAGTACCAGCCTCAGACTCACCTCTTTTCTCACTATCTCTTTAGGATTACCCCGACTCCCTCACTGGTTTAATGCCTCCCGAGTGGCACTAGCAAATCTCCCTGCTCCTCAGGACCCCATGCTTTCCCCTTCCTATGTCATTGGTACCAATGTACAATGTCCTCCCACTGGTTATTTTCCCCTTTGAGAATGTTCTGCTCCCTCTGAGAGATATCCTTGACACTGGCACCAGGGCAGCACCACCCCATTCTGATCTCTCACTGTCAGCTGCAGAAACGGCAGACTGCGCCCCTGACGAGAGAGTCCCCTATCACCATCGATCGTGTGGAACTGGATACACCTCACATTATGTTAGAAGCCAGTCTCAGTACCAGTAACTTGGCTGTCAGTGCTACTTTCCCCTGAAAGTCTATTACCACCTACATTTTCCAAAACAGTACACTTGTCGGAGATGGGGATAGCCACAGGAGACTCCTGCAGTACCTACCTACCCCTCCTAGCTTTTCTGGAGGTAACCCACCTACCTGACTGTATCTGCAGTATCCTGAGACTGCCGCCTATCACACTCCCCGGCTCCTGTCAATTCCTCACTGCCTTTAATCACTCCTCCACCAATCCATGTGATCCAATAGGATTTGCAATCACACTTCTTGCAGACAAATCATCAGGTTCATTGAAACTCTCCCTAATCTTCCGCACCCGACAGGAACAGCACGCCACTCTACAACAGGCCATCTCTCCGCCTTAACAACCTACAGACCAAGACAAAGGCACAGTCTTACTGCTCGAAAAATACTGCCCGAGAATAACTTATTGCTTACGTTTTATATCTTAAACATTTAATCAAGAGACCGTAAGACATTAAAAAGAAATCCTCACCTGACTCATGATTGTAGATTTAATAAAATAAAACTGACTAAGATTGATGTTTGAAGAGACTGAAACTCACTGAGCTGATCCCTGGCTCTGAGTACTTCCAAGGGTGAGGTCTCTCTGAGGGCAGCTGTGAAATGTCACTGTTTCTCTTCTCTGTCCACTCCATTTCCAGAGAGGTTTTTAACTTCACAGCAAGTCAGCTCAGAGAGGTCACTGCTTGGTTTTATTCACTGGAGGGTGCCTTTGCTGCCCAGACCAGTATTTATTGGCCACCTTTACTTGTCTTGGAGAAAGTGGTGGTTAACCGCCTCCCTGAAATGCTGCAGTCCATGTACACCACAGTGATGTTTGGACAACAATCCCCCTCCGGCCCCACAACCCTCCCTGTCTCTGTAATCCCCCTCCGGCTTCACCACCCTCCCTGTCTCTGTAATCCCCCTCCGGCTTCACCACCCTCCCTGTCTCTGTAATCCCCCTCCGGCTTCACCACCCTCCCTGTCTCTGTCATCCCCCTCCGTCCCCACAACCCTCCCTGTCTCTGTAATCCCCCTCCGTCCCCACAACCCTCCCTGTCTCTGTAATCCCCCTCCGTCCCCACCACCCTCCCTGTCTCTGTAATCCCCCTCCGGCTTCAGAAATTACATGTCCGTGGCATAAGATTTTTATTTGGATTCGTTTTTGTTTAATAAACCACCTCCCCCCTCCACAAAAAAGTGACATATTTCACCACCAAACAAATTTCTGTTGATTGACCTTTTGGAGAGGCCGACACATGGACACCGCAGTATTTTATCTCACATTGTACACGTAGAATGATGGAACTTGCTTTTAAATATTGCTAAAAAAGGAAGGCAATGGCTTAATGGTATTCCTGCCAGATGATTGAAATGTACAGTGTTCCGAGGATTAGGGTTAGAATCCCAACATGGCTGATGGCAGCATCGGAATCCAATACAATCGAGAATGAAAAGGCGAATGATGACCATGAAACTATTGTCAATTGTTAGAAAACCCAACTGGTTCACTCATGTCCTGTCGGGAAGGAAACTGTCATCCTCACCTGGTCTGGCCTACATGTGACTCCAGACCCACAGCAATGTGGTTAACTCTCAACTGCCCTCAGGAAAAATACATTAAAAACTGTTAACAAATACCCCGCAGGTATCACTTAAAAACTGGCTGTTCCCATTGGGACCATGTGAATTTCTGAACGGCCTGAACTAAAACGGAGTTTCAGCTTCACCTTCTCCCCGTCTCCCCTCACTCTGTTTACACCCAACTCCAGAACACTCTCATTGAGCCAAGCAGCCCTCACAGTGCAGCCCTGTCATTTTCATTGCCTGCTCACACCTACACTGCCCTCAGCCTCCTGTACTGTTCCAGTGTATCTCAATGGGAGCTCAGGGACAGCATCTCATCTTTCAGTTCAGCCCTTTGTAACCCCAGAGTCAACATGGACCTCAGCAGTTTCTGAATGAACAGACAGTTGTCAGAAGCTGAAACATCCCACCTGAAAAGGTACTGGAATTTGAGTCTAAAAGGAGTTTTAATGGGAAGTTTGCAGGTAATTGAAAATATGAAGTTTACAGGTTAACATCATGAAGTGGGTGATTGGGTCTAAATCTGAGAGTTCTTACAAAGAGACGAGGTGAAATTTGGATAAATCTGTGCTCCCTCTCAGGCCAATATCTCCTTCCTCAGCTGCATGGCCCAGAACAGAGCACACACCCAAAGGGTGATCCAAACATGAATTTGTACATCTTTCTGCTTAACAAAAATATTGGAGATATTTTCCCACAAACAGAACTGACAAACCTTTCTCCTTCCACAGTTAAATGCCAATGATATTCAGATCCTGATGACTCCATTGACTGTAAAAACTTACTTTTGAGATCCCAACCTCAATTATTCTGATTTACTATCCTATGAAATAAATTGACAAAACAAAACAGAATATAAAGACATACCTTTCTCTTGGTTTGTGCTTGATGTGTAAATGCCTCTCCTAAAATCACATGCCCCCCCCCTCCCTCTCCCCCATCCGAGGAAGAGGACATGTCCATGCCCCTCACTGTATCTTGCCCCCAATAAAGATGGCGGCCATATCCCAGGACCTATCACCGCCTGAGGGCCGCAGCCATTTTCCCATCTGCTGCAAACGCGGGATTAAGAGTTTCTAATTCAGACTAACGACCCGTACAGAGTGTAATTAAAACTTCCCAGTCTGAAGTGACTCATTACCTCTGTCTCTGAGGCCACTCTCCCCTTCCCTGTTTGCCTCTCCCACATTCACCAACGGCCGAGTCACGTGACACTGCACAGGCGGAGTTACTGGTGACGTGTCATCCCACTGGCCACGCCCCTCATTCACTCCCATTGTTTGGATGACCAGCTGGTTCCACTTCGTCCACCAGTCCCACCTCCTTTTCCTATTGGTGGAAAGCTGCCATTAATCAGCTGGACCCCATTGTGAGGTCAGTGGTGGGATCCTCCCCCTGCCTGAATCAAACCCGGAAGGTGGATGGATGGGGTCAATCAGGAACAACAAGCAGGAGGTGCTGGGAAAGCTCAGCAGGTCTGGCAGCATCTGGGAACAGGAATCTGTCCAGTGGCCCTTCCTCAAAACCGATGGGAGCTGGGAAAATTAGGATCCTGACAGTGTGGAAACAGGCTATTCGGCCCTAAAAGTCCACAGCGTCCCTCCGAATGGTATCCCACCCAGACCCATTCCCCTACCCTATTACTGTATATTCCTCCTGACTAATGCACCTAACCTACACATCCCTGAGCATTATGGGAAATTTAGCTTGGCCAATTCAACTAACCTGCAGATCTTTGTACTGCAGGAGATAGGGGTTAAAGAGTAAATAATAGGCAGGGACAGAACCCAGAGAGAGACCGGAACATTTGGAAAGACAAAGGAGTGGATTATGATCTGGCTGGGAGGGTGCATAGCTGTTAATGGAGGGGACAGGAACCTGTGTCTGGCAGCATCTCAGTGGAGGTGGCGGAAATGGCGACTGATGATCGACGTTCTGCTGCAAAACAGACCCCGAGCTTCCAGCTGCCTGTCACTATAACACACCTGGCCAACACCTCTGTCTCATGCTTACTGCAGTGTTCCAGTGAAGCCAGAACATACCAAAATACCAAATATTTCAAGGACTGCAATTTCCCCTCCCATGTGGTCAATACCATCCAATGTATCTCCTCCACTTCCTGCACCTCGGCCTTTGAAACCCACACCTCCAACTGCAACAAGGATAGAACACCCCGCAAGCACCCCCCACCCACCCAAAGTCCTTACCTTCCACCCAGATACAACACATCAGCTTCTGCCATTCCCACAAGCTACAATCAGACCGCACCACCAGATTCTGAAGGGGTTTGACAGAATAAATACTGATGTGTCTGAGGGTAAATACTGAGGGGGGAGTTTGAAACCAGATTCTGAGCCAGTCACAGAATCAAGGGTTCTGTTTCGGATTCATAACGTTTAAGGCAACACAGACACGGGTAAGGGGTTTCAGTAGCAATGGAGCTGGGGTGAGGAGGGGACAAACAACGTTTAAGAGATTGGAATTCCTGGTGTTTGGGATTGTGTAAACGTCTAATCAGAAGGTCAGCTTCGCGTCAGAAACAACTGCAATATTGTGAAGAGTGAACTGCAATATTGTGAAGAGTGTAGTTCTGCTGTATAGTTCTCAGTGAGAGGGAGGGGCTCAGCAGTAAGGGAAAGGAATTGGTCAGGCAACGGGTTTAACCATGACAATGTTTCATTGGAGGAAACTGCACCTAATCGAGTAGTGGGAATGTGGTTAGCAGCTTGATAACTGAGAAACAGTGGAGTAATGGAGAGGGATGACGGGGAGGGAGAGCTGGGCATTGTCAGTGTACATGTGAAACCCAACATGGTGCTTTTGCACAATGTCACCTCCTGTCAGTATGTAGAGGAGATACAAGAGGGGCCAAGGATAGATCCATGAGGGACACCAAATGCAAGGAATTCAGAAAGGAAAGGGAGAGTGGAGATGGAGCAGGATTTTTCAACAACCATGAGGTCAAATATTAGTTTTTCACAGAATGGGAGAGAAGGACATAACCAGAAAAGACAGAACAAGGAACAATATCTGTGAATCGGTGACGGAGACTGATGAGGAGGGGGAGAAAAGAGAGTTGGAAACTCTATGGTTTACTGAGATGAGGGTAAAAGGGTCAAGATGAGCTCTGATAAGGCTTGACCGGGATTGGAGAAAGTTTGGACAAAATCCGGGAACACCACGTGAGGCAGTTTGACTCAGTGGGAGGGAGGGAAGCAGCAGATCGGATTGTCTCAGTCTTAGTGACAGAGAAACTCCATGTGCTCCAAACTCTTGTTGTTGGAGAGAAGGATGGAGGAGACAGGATGATGGACAGTGTTTCACAAAGAAACAAAACCTGGGTAAGTGATATTTAAAGTGAGTGAACAAACCTAATGTATTTAACTTTTACCCAAAATATTAAAACCAATGACAGAAGTCCTGGTTCGAATCCCAACTTGGCAGATGGTGGAATCTGAATTCAAGAAAAAATAACTGGAATTAGGAATCTCCTAATCTCCATGGAACCATTGTCAATGGTGGAAAAATATCCTGCCAACCCGACAGTGGCCCAGCCAGCTACTCACTGTATTAATCACTGCAAAGTCTCAACAAAGGAATGAAACTGGATGGACCACTCAGCATCTGACAAGGCACCAGAAAATACAACCACAGAATCAGCCCTCTCGATGGTGCAACGTCCTCCAGACTAACATCTGGAGTTTGGTGTCAAAATGTGCAGAGCTGTCTCACAGACCAATCAAGGAACAGCCTGACATACTCATACTCATGGAATCAACTCTTACAGACAATGTTGAAAATGTGTTGCTGGAAAAGCGCAGCAGGTCAGACAGCATCAAAGGAGCAGGAGAATCGACGTTTCGGGCATGAGCCCTTCTTCAGGAGCCCTTTTACAGACAATGACCAGATACCACCATCACCATCCCTAGATATCGAGAGTGTGGTGATGGAAAAGCACAACAGGTCAGGCAGCATCCGAGGAGCAGGAGAATCGACGTTTCGAGCCTAAGCCCTTCATCAGCCTGACCTGCTGTGCTTTTCCAGCACCACACTCTCGACTCTGATCTCCAGCATCTGCAGTCTTCACTTTCTCCTGAAATGTCTGGATATGTCCTGTCCCACCAGCAGGACAGACCAGGCAGAGGTGGTGGCACAGACAGGGAGGATTTGCCCTCTGAGTACTCAGCATTGACTCCGGACACCAGGAAGTCTCATGGCTCCTGCTGATTACCACGCTCCGTCCTCCCTTGGCTGATGAATCACTTCTCCTTCATGTTGAACAACATTTGGAGGAAGCACTGAGGAAGTAAAATGGTGTCAAACGTACTCTGGGTACAGGATTTCAATGTCCACAATCGAGACTAGCTCTGCAACAGAATTACTGACTGAGCTGGTCAGGTCCTAAAGGATATAGCTGCTCAACTGAGTCTGCAGTGGGTGGTGAGGGAACCAACAACAGGGAAAAACATACTTGATCTCATTGTTATGAACTGACCAGCTACAGATACATCTGTCCATGACAGTATCGGTACGAGCGACCATTGCACATTCTTTTTGGAGACACAAGTCTTGGCTTAAAGTTGAGAAAAACTTCCATTGTGTTGAGTGACACTATCACCGTTCTAAATGGGACAGACTTTGATGAGATGTAGGAACGTAAATTGGATCTCCCTGAGGCACTGTGGGACATCAACAACAGCAGAACTGTACTCCAGCACAATCTGTAATCTCATGGGTTTGTAAATCCTGCTCTCACCCATCACAACGGACAGGAAAGGAGGGCATGCCCAGAGCAGCACCAGGCATAACTAAAAATGAAGTGCCAACCTGGTGAAGCTACCAAACAGAACCATCTGCATATCAAACAGCATCAGCACCAAGCAACAGAGCTAAGTGATCCCACAACCAATGGATCAGATCAGAGCTCTGCAGTTCTGCCACACCCAGTTGTAAACGGTGATGGACAATAAAACAACTCACTGCAGGAAGCATCACAGATATCCCCACCCTTACTGATGGATGGGCCTCACACATCCATGCACCAGATAAGTCAACAGCATTTGCAGCCAGAAGTGGGATGCTCCATCTCAGCCTTCTCCAGTGGTTTCCAACATCACAGATGTGAGTTTTAAGCCAGTTTCATTCAGTTTGAATAACATCAAGAAGTGGTTAAGTAGTGCAAAGGCTACCGGCCCTGCCAATATCCTGGCAATAATACTAATGGCTTGTGCTCCAGAACTTGCCACCCGCCAAGCCAAGTACCGCTCCAGCACTGGCATCTACTGACATTGTGGAACATTGCCCAGGCATGTTCAACAGAAAACACAGGGCAATCCAACCAAGCCAATTTCCCTCCGTCAGTCCACACTCGATCAGCAGTAAAGTGATGGAAGATGTCACCAACAGGGCTACCAAGCAGCAGCTGCTCAGCAACAGCCAGCTGAGTGACACTCATTTCAGGCTCCACCATGGCCACTCAGCTCCCGATTGTGTTACCGCCTGATTCACAACCTGACAACCAGCTGAATCCCAGAGGTGTGGTGAGGTGAGGGGGACAAGACCACTATTTCGAGCTGATTCTAACATTGTATTAGCTCATATACTCTCATCCACCTTGTGTTATCTCCAGACTTCCTTATACAAACACACTCCTGGCCAACTTCCCACATTCAACCTCCCTGTTATCTCAAGAAAAACCAGATCTCTGCCCAAGTACTTCCTCGTACCAAAACTTGTTGATCCATCAAAAGGCTGCTATTCATAATCAACAACATAGAGCCACAGAGATGTACAGCATGGAAACAGACATTTCGACCCAACCTGTCCATGCCGAACAGATATCCCAACCCAATCTAGTCTCACCTGCCAGCATCCGGCCCACATCCCTCAATTTAAAATTCTCACCCTTGATATAATTCCTGGTTGTGACCATCCCTAGCTCGCTGTATCACACACCCTTTGAGACCTCGACAACCCATTCTGTTCGAGACTCCCAATGATCTGTTAATTCATTACCTCACCTGTGTGGCTGCTTTTACAGTTGCCAAAGCAACAAGGTCTGAAATTCACAGCCAAAACCTCACAGGTCTGCTTTCCTCCTTTAAGACATTCCTCAAAACCTACTTCTCTGGCCTTGTCTAAAGTTTCCAATAATATTTTTGTGAAATTATAAGCATGATAATAAAACTACAAACTGTTCCTGATTTGGACATTATCTTCAAATCATCACTGTTGCTGTAATGAATAATCTGTAATGTCTCTTACCCAACCACATTGTGGGAGCACCTTCACCACACAAACTGCAGCTGTACAAGAAAGTCAAACATCACCCTCTCCCCAGGCAACAGGGCTTTGGCATTAATCACTGGGATCTGTGGAAGGAGAAACACAGTTGATGTTTCAGGGAGTGCAAAACGGATTACAGGGAACGAAAATGATGCAGAATTTATAGTCAGAAACGGAAGGAAAATACACTTGCTCATCGGAAAAAAAGAATTCTTGACTGTCAAAAATTTTCCAGAAAAAAAATTAATAAGCAGCACACGGTCAGGGGCTGGGCGGCAGTGAAAAATTAACGTATAAAAATGTCTGTAAAAGTAATAGTAAAATACACCCATTGTTCGAGACTGAGGAAGCTAGACATTAACAAAGTGGTCATGAGGGAGCCCAGAGATGAAGCAGAACAGTATAAGCTGTTATGATCCCACAGTCATAGAGATGTATAGCGCCGACACAGACTCTTCGGTCTAACTCATCCATGACAACCAGGTATCCGAACCTAATCTATTCCCATTTGCCAGCACTTGGCCCATATCCCTGTAAACGCTTACTCATCATATCATGTGTCTATTTAGACGCCTTTAACAAGTTTTATCTGTACTAGCCTCCACCACTTCCTCTGGCAGCTCATTCCACCCACTGCATGAGAGTTGTCCTTTAGGCCCCTTTGAAATTTTATCCGTTCATCCTGAAGCAATGCCTCTACTTCTGGACACCATCACTCCAAGGAAAACACCTTGTTCATTTACTCCATTCATGCCCCTCTTGATAGTATAAACCTCCATAACATCACAGCTCAGCCTATTGCACTCCAGGGAAAACAGCCCAGCCTCCAACCTCAAATCCTCCAACACTAACAACATTCTTGGAAGTCTTTTTTGAAACCTTTCAAGTTTCACAGCACCCTTCTGATAGGAGGCAGGCCAGAACTGCACACAATATTCCAAACGTGGCCTAACGAATGCCCTGTACAGCAACATGACCTCCCACATCCTGTACTCAATGCTCGAACCAATAAAGGAATATAAACTGAACACCTTCTTCACCATCCTATCTGCCTGCAACTTGACTTGCAAGAAACTATGAACCTGCAGTCCAAGGTCTCTTTGTTCCGCAAACGTCTCCAGGGCCTGGCCATTCAGTGTATAAGTCCTGCACTGATTTGCTTTTCCAAAATGCAGCACCTCACATTTATCTAAATTAAACCCCATCTGATCAATATCTCATTGTAATCTGAGGTAACCTTCTTCATTATCCACAATACCTCCAATTTTGTATGACCTGCAAACTCATTTCCGATACCAAATCATTTAAATGAATGACAAAACAAATCCAGAAATAAACATCCATTTCTCTGAGTTTGAATGTGCTCTGTGTAAATCCTGCCCAATGACTCTGTACCACAGAAAGGCTGCACATGCGCCTGGCAGCGCCTTGCCCCCTACAAAGCTGGCAGTTCCGCATGTATCCAGTGAATTCTTGCCCCGAATAAAGATGGTGACGCGTACACATACCTGCAGCCACACTGAGGCAATTCCCCATTTACTGAAAACACGAGACTGGGACGTTACAAAATATATGTGTTTTCCGATGCGCACATTGTGTTTGTAAAACCTCTCCACTCACACAGAACCTCTCTCACCTCCTGCGGTTCCACAGACAGCCTTGATTTTTGCAGGTACCTATTCTCTGCCTGGTTACTCGTTTGTCCTTAGTGTGTTTGTACAATCACTTTGGATTCTCCTTAAACCTATTTCCGAAAGCTGTCTCATGTCCCCTTTTTGCCCTCCTGGTTTACCTCGAGTATACTCCTACTGCCCCTATACTCCTCTAGGGATTCTCACAAACACAGCTCTCTGTCCCTGCCAAATGCCTCCTTCATTTTCCTGACCAGGCCCTCAATTTCTTTCGACAGGCAGCATTCCCTACACCTACCAGCCTTGGCCTTAACAGGAACATACTGTCTATATACTCTCATTGTGGCAGGCCTGTGGAGGCAATAGCAGATGAGGACAGAGAAACAATCATTCCCAGTAAAGAGGCAATGTTGGGAAAGATAACCGCCTCAAGGTAGCTGGGTCTCCTGGCCCTGATGGAATGCATTCGAGGGACTAAAGGAGATGGGGGTGGGGGGGGGGGGGGGGAAGAATAACAAACTCGTGATAATTCACTAAAATTTGTTGGATTCTGGGATGGTTTTGACAGACTGGAAGCTGCAAATTGGTGCCACTATTTTTCAAAAAGGACCTGTTAGCTTAACTTCTGCAGTGGAGAAAATGCTTGAATCTCTCAAGGAAGTAGTGGTGAGATATCTGGGTAGAAATTGTCTCATTTCGCAGACACAGCATGAATTCATGAAAGGCAGGTCACGTTTAATGGATTTACTGGAATTATTTGAGGATACAATGAGCGCGTTGGACAAGGGGGAACCGGTGGATGTGGTGTACCTGGATTTCCAGAAGGTATTCGATACGTTGCCACACAAAAGGCTGCTGTATCAGGTAAAGATGCACAGCATTATGGGTAATTATCATTGATACAGGATCGGTTCACCAACATAATAAATAATGGGGATAAATGGGTGTTTGGATTAGTGTTGACACTACAACTGTTTGCAATTTACACAAATGTTTTGGAATTGAGGACCAAGTGTACGGTGTCAGAGTTCACATTTGATACAAAGATGAGTAAAGCAATGTCTGCAGAGTCCATTGCAAGTCTGCACAGAGATACAGATCAATTAAGTGAGTGGGTAAGGATCTGGCAAATGGAGGACAATGTTGGAATATGTGAGGTCATCCATTTGGGTCGGACTAACAGCAAACTGGATGATGAATGATGAAAACATGCAGCAGGCTGCTGTGCAGAGGGAGCTGGGTGTCCTTGTGCATGAATCACAGGAAGCTGGTTTGCAGGTACAGCAGGTAATTAAGGCAGTGAAGGGAATATTGTCCTTCATTGCCAGAGGGATGGTTATGCTGCAGCTGTACAGGGGGCTGGGGAGGCCACACCTGGAGTACTGTGTACAGGTTTGATCCCCTTACATTAGCAAGGATGTACTGGCACTAGAGGGAGTGCAGAGGAGGGTCACTAGTTTGAGTTGGGAGTTGAGAGGGTTGGTGTATGTGGAGAGATTGAGAAAACATGTTCTATACTCATTGTAATTTAGAAGAATGGGACGTTGGATAGGAAACAAATAAAATTATGAGGGGAGGAGATAAGACAGAAGCAGGGAGGCTATTTCCACTGGGGACGGGTCCAACTCCAGAGCCTCAAAATAAGGGGGAGCAGATTTAGGACTGAGATCAGGAGGAGCTTCTTCAGCTAAAGGGTTGTGAATCTGTGGCGTTCCCTGCTGACTGCAGCATTTGAATGCCTTTCAGGCAAAATGTAGATTTGTGAACAGGAAAGGAATTAAGGGTTATGGTGGGAGATCGGGAACGTGGAGCTGAGGCCATGAAAAGATCAGCCCTGATCTTATTGAATGGTAGAGCAGGCTGGAGGGGCCAGGTGAAAGTTCTTGCCTCGTGCCATCAAAATCAGCCTTTGTCCAATTCAGAACCTTAACATGTAGATCTGGTCTATTATTTTCTGTAACTATTTTAAAACTAGTAGAATTATCAGAGAATCCCAACAGTGTGGAAGCAGGTCATTCAGCCCATCACACTGATACTGACCCTGAGAGCCTCCTCACCTCCCCCAGTAACATTGCATTTCCCAGGGCCACCCAACCTACACATGCCTGAACATTACGGACAATTCAGCCTGGACAATCCACCCAACCTGCACATCCCTGAACACTGTGGACAATTCAGCTGGATAATCCAACCTATCCTGCACATCTTTGGACTGTGGGAGGAAACCAGAGAACCCAGACAAAATCCATGCAGAATACCCCAATAAGGTGGTCATCCCTTTCTTATTTCCCAGTTCCAACGAAATAACTTCAATGGGCGTACTCCCAGCAATATCTTCCCTAAGCAAAAACATAATGCTATCCTGAATCAAAAATGCTACTCCCCCTCCTCTCTTGTCCCCCTTTCTATTCTTCCTATAGCATCTATACCCTGGAACATTAAGCTGCCAGTCCTATCCATCCCTGAGTGATACCTCTGTAGTTGCTATAATATCCCAGTGCCATGTTCAAAACCATACCCTGAGCTCATCTGCCTTCCCTGTCAGGCCTCTTCTATTGAAGTAAATGCAGTGCAACTGCTCAGTCCGACTTCATTCTGTGCCTTGCCCTTGCCTGCCTTGACTATTTGACTTCTGAACTGTACCAGTCTCAGACATACTCTTTCCTCACTATCTTATTGGGTTTACACCCACTCCCTCACTGGTTTAATGCCTCCCGAGTATCACTAATATCTCCCTGTCTGGATGTTAACACCTTCCAATTCAGGTACAATCCATCCTTCTTATGCAGGTCAACTCTACTCCAGAGGAGATCACAATGATCCAAAAAAATGTGAATCCTTTTCCCCTGCACCAGCTCCTTAGCCACTCATCCAGCATCTCCTCCTCCTCTGTAATATGGACATTTTTCAGGATGTCACCATTTATTTCCCCACATTCTATATCTCCCATGTACTTCTTCACAGTAAACACTGATGCAAAACACTGGTTTCCTATCTCGCCCATCGCCTGCAGCTCCACACAATGGCTGCCTTGCTGATCTTGGAGGGTCTCTATTTTCTCCCTAGTTAGCCTTTTTTTCTTCATGTATTTATAGAAGCCCTTCGGATTATTCTTAAACCTATTCACCAAAGCTATCTCACGTCCCTTTTTTGCCTCCTGATCTCCCTCTTAATTATACCCCTACTGCCTTTATACTCAATTTTTTGGATTGGAATAAATGCAAAATATAACAACCTGACAAAACAGACGAGGGCAGGACTTACTCTCAATAAAAGTAGGGCCTTGAGTAGTGATATGGGAACAGAGAGATCGAGGGCTTCACGTCTTTGAAGTTTGTGTTACATGTAGACAGGGTGGTTAATAAGGTGCTAAGCACACTTACCTTGATTGTTCAGACCTTGGAGTACAGGAGTTGGGACGTTATGTTGAGGATGTACAAGATGTTGGGGAGGCCTCTTCTGGAATACTCTGTCCAGCTCTGGTTGTGCTGTTATAGGAAGGAGATTATTAAATTGGAGCAGGTTCAGAAGAGATTTACCAGCATGTTGCCATGAATGGAGGGATTGTGTTCTAAGGAGAGGCTGGATAGGCTGGGAATTTTTTCACTGGCGTGCACGAGGTTGAGGCGTGAGCTTATTAGAGGTTTATAAAATTAGAAAGAGTGTAGACAGGGTGAATAGCCGGGGGAGAGGGGGATTCAAAACTCGGGTGCATTCATTTTGAGAAGAAATGAGAAAGATTTGAGAAAATACATGAAGGTTTTAATAAAAAAGATACACGTGTGGAATGAACTTCCAGAGGAAGTGGTAGCTGTGAATACAATTACAATATTTAAAAGACATTCAGATAAGTACATAAATAGGAAATATTTGGATGGATGTGGACCAAGCGGAGGCAGGTACAATTAGTTCAGTTTGGAATTATGGTCGGCATGGACTGGTTGGACCACAGGGCCTGTTTCCTTGCTGTATAACATTATGACTCTAATCCTCACGATCCCTAAATTCCTCCATCCTCAACTCGCCTGATCAATGTCACCTAAACCATCCTCACAACTCTTCCTTATTTATATAATTCCTCACTAGCCACAGAACGCTCCCTATCTCACGTCCTCCAGTTTCTCAAATCTCTGCGATATGTGCCTTTCTTTAGTTCCAACCTTGAGGATGCCCTCATTCACTCCGATTGGTTGGAGGACAAACTCGTACGACCTGGTCCTCCAGTACTGCCCTCTGGCCCTATTGGCCTGCGCTGACATCACTCACCTCACAATGGGCCCCGGATGATTGGTGGGATCCTCCCTCTCTCTGCTCTGGGATGAGCTTCAACATTCACAGTGAATGGGGCAGTATCACAGAGCACAGGGGCTGGGGGCTATTCAGCCCATTGGGGCTGTACTCTCTCCCTCTAGAGATGCTGCAAATCTGTCCCAATTCCCTTCCCATTTGCCCATAGCACCCCAAATCTTCCCTTAAAAGTAAAATTCCAAATCTGCTTATGAATAATTGCTGAGTCTGTCCAGCTGCCGTTCAGACTATTCCAGATGCTCAGAACTTACTGAAGAACATAATGTTCACATATTCACTTATTATTTGCCAATTACCTGAAAATAGTTACTAAAATTGTGACATTGTTAACAATTCCCCTCTCTCTGAAAATTAAATATCTTAGAAACAAATTTGCCGCTGATCAAAATCACTGCTTAACCTTCTCAGCTCCAAGAACAATTATCTGTGCTTCTGCTAGCTCTCCACAAAAGAGGAACACATCTTATTTTCATTTATTAGTGTCATAGAGATGTACAGCACAGAAACAGACCTTTGGTCCAATTTGTCCATGCCAACTAGGAATCCTCAACAACTGGAGCCCCATTTGCCAGCGATTGGTCCGTATCACTTGAAACCCTTCCTGTCCATGTACCCAATCAGATGCCTTTCAAATGTTGTAATTGTATCAGCCTCCACTACTTCATCTGGCAGCTCATTCCACACACACACCACTCACAGCTTGAAAACTTTGCCCCTTAGATCCGTTTTAAATCTTTGCCCTCTCAACTTAAGCCCATGCGATTGTTTTGAACTCACCTAACTGGGGGGAAAAGACCCTGGCTGTTCACCGTATCCATGCCCCTCATGATTTTATAAATCCCCATGAAGTCACCTCTCAGTCTTTGACTCTCCAGGGAAATTAACCCTGGCCTATTCAGCCTCTCCCTGTAGCCCAAATCCTCCAATCCTAGCAAAGTCTTTGTAAATCTTGTCTGAACTCTTTCAAGATTCACAACATCCTTCCCAGAACAGGGGATTTCGAACTTAAAACATAATTCCTGAAATGGCTTAATCAATGTCCTGTCCAGCCACAATTTGACATCCCAGCTTCTGTACTCAATGCATTGACCAATCAATATAAGCATACCAAACCCCACCTTCACTAGCCTGCCTATCTATGACTCTACTTACAAGAAACAATGAACCTGCACTCCATGGTCTCTATGTTCAGCAACATTCCCAAGGACTTTACCATTAAGTGTATAAGTCCTGCCCTGATTTGCCTTTCCAAAATCCAACAGCTTACATTTGTCTAAATTGAACCCAGTCTGCCATTCCTCGCCCCAATGGCCCATCTGGTCAAGATCCTGTTGTATTCTGAACTAACCTTCTTCACTGTCCACTACACCTCCAATTTTGGTGTCTTCTGTAAACCTACTGACCATATCTCATATTCACATCCAAGTCAATTATTTAAGGACCCAATATCCATTCCTGCAACACGCTGCTGCTCACAGGCCTCCAGTCCACAAATCAACCCTCTGCACCACCCTCTGCCTCCTACCTTCAAGCCAGTTTTGTATCCAAATGGCTAGTTCTCTCAACATTTCATGTTATCTAACCTTGCTAACCAGTCTGCTTTGTGGAACATCGTTCAGTGTCCATATAGACAACATTCACAATCTGCCTTCATCAATCATCTTTGTCACATCTTCAAAAAAAAACTCAATCAAGTTAGAGAGAGAATTTCCCACACACAAAGCCATGCTATCTATCCCTAACCATTCCTCGTCTTTCCAAATACATGTAAATCCTGTCCCTCAGAATCCATTCCAACAACTTGCCTGCCACTGACTTCAGGCTCACTGTTTTCTTGTTCCCTGGCCTTTCCTTACCACCTTTTTAAATAATGGCACATGTCTTCCAGCACCTCACCTGTCACCAATGACAATATAAATATCTCAGGGAGGGGCACTGCTATCACATTCCTAGCTTTCCACAAATGTCTGGGATACACCTTAACAGGTCCCAGAGATTTATCCACCTCGATATGATTCAACACATCCAGTACTACCTCCTCTGTAATATGGTCAGGAGCCGGGCAGCAGTGGACAATTCATTTACTGAAAGGTCTGTGAACATAATAGTAAAATACTAAACAGAGCAAAATTACACTCAGAGACTGAGGAAGCTAGATAGTGAACAAGTGGACATCAAGGTGCTCAGAGGCGAATCGGAGCAGTTTTATGATCCCACAGTCAGAGATGTCTAGCACCGAAACAGACTCTTCAGTACAACCCATCTATGCCAACCAAATATTCGAACCTAATCTATTCCCATTTGCCAGCACTTGGCCGGCATCCCTCTGAACCCTTCCTATTCAACTGCCTTTGAAATGTTACAATTTTTGTTGCCCTTTAGGTCCCTGTTGAATTTTCCCCTCTCACCCTTAACCTATATCCTCTAGTTCTGGGCTCCACCACCCCAGGGTAAACACCTTGTCTATTTACGCTATCCAAGCCCCTCACGATTATATAAATCTCTTCAAAATTACACCTCAGCCTATGACACTCCAGGGAAAATGGCCCCAGTCCCTATTATGCCTCTCCCTGCAACTCAAATCCTCCAACCCTGGCAACATCCTTGAAAATCAATTCTCAAACCTTTCAAGTTTCAGTGCCTCCTTCTGATAATAGGGAGACCAGAATTGCACACAATATTCCAAAAGTGGCCTAACCAATGTCCTGTCCAGCTCCTGTACTCAACGCTCTGACCAACAAAGGGAAGCATACCAAATGCCTTCTTCACTGTCTTATCGACCTGTGACTCTACTTTCAAGGAACTGTGAACCTGCATTCCAAGGTCTCTTTGTTCAGCAAGACTCTCCAAGACCTTACAATTCAGTGTGTGAGTCCTGCTCGGATTTGCTTTTCTAAAATGCAGCACCTCACATTTATCTAAATTAAACCCTATCTGCCACTCCCCAGCCCATTGGCCCATCTGATCAATATCCCATTGTATTCTGAGACAACCTTTATCACTGACCACAATACCAACAATTTTGGTGTCACCAGCAATCTTACTAACGGTACCGCCTCTATTCACATCCAAATCATTTAAACGAATGACGAAACAAATCCAGAGAAAAAATATCCATTTCTCTGGGTGTGAATGTGCTCTGTGTAAATCCTGCCCCATGACTCTCTATCAGGGAGAGCTGCACATACTCCCCTCTGAACTTTGCCCCCTACAAAGATGGCGGCTGCACGTGTCCAGTGAATCGTTGCCCCGAATAAAGATGGCGGCACTGACTCGAGTCAATCGCGAAATGAGGCATTTTCCGGTTTACTGCAAAAACGAGACTGTAAATTTCAAATTTGTCTTTTCCGATGTGCACCAAATGTTCGCAAACCTTTCAGCCCAGACCGTCACCGTTTCCCTCCCGCTTGCTGCTGTTTATTTCTTTCCTTACCGACAGCTCTCCGCCCGCACAGCCGCGCTGTCCGCGAGGATGATCACGTGGTATAATCAAGTCCCGCCTCTCATTCACTCTGATTGGTCGGAGGGCCAACGGCCTCGCCAGGTCCTCCAGCCCCGCCCCTGTACTTCCATTGGTCCACCGCTGACATCAATCATCCTGTGACCATTGTTGGCTGGAGCATGCGCACTGCTTCGTGGCTTTTGTTGTTCTGCATAAGTTACAAGAGTGAGGGACAAAGTTAAAAACACACAACCACCTGATGCAGCAGCAGCAGCGCTAGTGCTTCCAAATAAACCTGTTGGACTATAACCTGGTGTTCTGTGAATTTTAATTTTGTCCATCCCAATCCAACACCAGCACCTCCAAGTCACGAGTGAGGGAGGAATGTATAACATAAGAACTAGGAACAGGAGAAGGCCATCCTGCCCTTTGAGCTTGCTCTGCCATTCAATAAGATCATGGCTGATCATTTCGTGGACACAGAACCATTTACCCAAGTTCTCACCGTATTCTTTAATTAATTATTTCTGTTTTGAAAAAAAGCTACCTTAGCTTTAAAAACGTTTACTGAACAAACATCAACTACTTCCCTGGGCAATGAATTCCATTGAGGTTAAGAAGTTCCTTCTCAATTCAGTCCTAATTTGCTGCCTCTAATCTTGTGGTGATGCCATCTTGTCCTAGATTCACCTGCCAGTGGGAACATCCTCTCTACTTCTATTTTATCCATTTCATTCATTATTTTATATGTTTCCATTCTTCTGAATTCCAATGAATATAATCCCAATCTACTCCGTCTCTGTTAAGCCAACCCCCTCAACTCTGGAATCAACCTAGTTAATCTCCTCTGCACCCCCTCTCGTGCCAGTACATCCTTTCTCAACTAAGGAGATAACAACTACATGGAGTACTCCAGGTGTGGCCTCACCAGCACCCAATACAGCTGGAACATAACATCTGCTTTTAAGCACAATCCCTTCAGCATAGAAGGACAAAATTGCATTTGCCTTCAGAATTGATTGTTATACCTGGTGACCAACCTCATGCAGTAGGATACTCAGGTGCCTCTGCTTAGCAAAAATGCAACTTTTTAAAATTCAATTAATAATCTCTTTTTAATGTTACTCCAACCAAACAGTATGACATTACATTTATGAACATTATATTCCATATGACCGACCATTGCCCACTCACTCAATGTATCTATGTTCCTCTGCAAAGTTCCACAGTCCTGCGCACACTTTGTCCTGCTACTCATCATCGTGTCATAAGCAAACTTTAACACCCTAAATGTGGTCCCCAACTCCAAATCATCTGTATCAATTCTAAATAATCGCAGTCCCAACACTGATCCCTGAGGCACACAACTAGTCACTGATTGCCAGCCAGGATAATATGCATTTATCCCCACACTTTGCTTCCTGTTAGTCAACCAATCTTCTATCCATGCTAATACTATACCCCTAATGCCATATACCTTTATATTATGCAACAGCCTCTTGCACAGCACCTTTTGAAGGCCTTTTGGAAATCCAGGTACACTGCATCCACTGGGTCCACATTGTCCAACTTGCTTGAAATGTCTTCATAGAATTCAAAAGATTTTTCAAGCATGACCTGCCCTTCATGAACCCATGCTGTATCTGTCCAATGGGACAATTTCTATCAAGTCCCTGCTATTTCTTCCTTGATAATAGATCAAAGCATCATTCCCACTATAGAGAAGAAGCTGTCTGGGGTATAATTACCCATCTTTTGTCCACCTCCTTTTTAAAACAGTGGCGTCACTTTTGCTGCTTTCCAAACTGCTGAGACTGCCATGAAGTCCAGTGAATTTTGGAAAATTACTGTCAGTGCATTTGCTATTTCTCCTGGGATACATTCTGTCAGGGAAAAAAGAATTTTCTATTATTAGCTCAATTACCTCCAACAGTCCAAAACTAGGTGTTCTGTAATAATGATAGCTTCCATATCCTCACCTACCTTTGTGTCTTTGTTAATTACTGGCAAGATATTAGTATCCCCACTGTGATGTCCCGTAACTAAATGCTCCTCTTTTTCCAAAAGACCAACGTTTACTTTTGCCACTCTTTTCTCATTATTTATGTTTATAGAAACATTTGCTATCTGTCTTTATAGTCTGTGCTAGTTTATTTTTCTCATGTTCGAGCTTACATTTCTTTGTAACTCTTCTGTGGCTTTCTGTTGACCTTTAAAGTTTTCCCAGTTCTAGTTTCATGCTGGTTTTGGCCACTTTGTATGCCTTTCAATTTGATCACTTTCCTTAGATACCCATCGTAGAGAACACCTTTTCTTACAGTCCTTCCATTTCACTGGAATATACCTTTGCTGAGGACTTTGGAAAATGTCTTTGAAAATCTTCCACTGCTCATCAACTGTCCCACCATAAAATCTTTGTTTCCAGTCTACGTTATCAGGTTCTCCCTCATTCTATTGTAGTTCCTCATGTCCAAGCACAGGACCCAGGTATTAGATTTTATCTTCACACTCTCCATATGTATTAAATTCAACCATACAGTGATCACTTCTTCCGAGAGGATCCCTAACTCTGAGGTCACTAATTATTCCTGTCTCATTGCAGAGGGTCAGATCTTGGATAGCTTGCTCCCTTGTAGATCCATTTCATACTGTTCAAGTAAAATATCACAGATACACTTAATGAACTCCTCATAGCTACCCTGACTAAGCTGGTTTGACCAAAATACATGTACATTAAAATCACCCATGATAATAACCGTACCATTTTTACAGGCATTAGTTATTTCTTTGTTTATTGCCCATCCCAATATGATGTTATTATTTGGTGGCCTATACACTGCACCTATCAGTGACTTTCTTGGTAGAATTTTGAATGCATCATTCCTGTTTCTCCTAATGTATGGCAAAAACAACAACTACTCATATTGTATGGAATCTTTCACAATGGCAAATCTCCTAAGGTACTTCATGGATGATCAAAACATTGATTAAGCAGAATGATTTCCAAAAAAATCTTAAAGGAGGATAGAATAGGTTAGGGAGACGATTTGACAGACTTCTGCCCTTGACACTTCCAATTGTGGAGTGATGCAGATGGGGCAGGTTGGAAAGGGAACATGCAAAGGGGAAATGGAGGAGTGCAGGCAGTGTATAAGGTCTTAAGGACAGAGGAGGTTCCAGACTGAGTCTGTCTGTGATAGAGAGTATGGCTGCCTCATGGAGTTTGAAGCTCTGCAATGGGTGCATGCAAGTCATGTTAGTCGAGGATAGTATAATGGTGGCTGAGATAGCTTTTCATGAGGACTTGTCTCCTGAGGTAGTGTGGGCTGAGGTTAGAAACAGAAGGGGAGAGGTCACACTGCTTGGAGTTTTTTTATAGGCCTCCACAGAGTTCTAGGGAAGTGGAAGAGAGGATTAGCAAAATTATTCTGGGGAAGAGCAAAAGTCCAGGGTGGGCATTGTCTATAAACCTCAGGCACATGCGCAGTTTGGTTCCATGCAGAGCATGCGCAGTGTCACATTGATCAGGACAGAGATAGACATGGAGCTGCTTTCTCCGGCAGCGGCTGCGATCGGCTTCAGAGAGCGGCGCTCAGAGCCGGGGTGTGGGAGCCTCGCTGGGAGAAAGGAGCGGAGAGAATTCACAAGTGCGGGATACAGGTTAAAAAACAACAAAAAAAGCCCCTCCAGGCCCGGGGAAGGAGGTGGCGGTCTCTGATCAGGGAAGCGGCTCAGGGTCACGGCCGCCATTTGTTTGAGGGAAGAGGGAGCGCGGACCCAAGCGCCGCCATTTGAGAAGGTCAAGGTGCAGGAGGGCGGGGCTATCGGGGTCTGTAGAACAGTCAGAGGAAAGGGAAGCCCCATTGTTCCTGATGAATTCCATGAACACAGCGTCACTGGGCGGTCCCGCAGGAATCTCCTCTCTCAGTCCCTGCTGTGATGTTTCACCCCAATCACAACCAGCAGCTCTCCTCCTCTCTCAGCTCCCCTCTGTCCTTCCTGCAGCATCTGTCCCCTGGGGCATTGAGCTGCCTGTCCTGTCCCTCCCTCAGCTGTTGTTCTGTAATCCCTGTGATATCCCAGTCCCATCTTAGATTACTTCACTAAAGACAGGGATGCACCCTGATGGATTTCTCTTACATCAGCAATTGTTTAATACTCACTTACAGGTTTTTAATTATATCTTTTTTGAAGTATTAATTCACATTCAATCATTTGCATGGTGGGATTTGAACCGGTGTCCAGAGAAAATTTGTTGAGTTTTTGGATAAATTGCCTCACAATAATACCACTAGGCTCTCACTTCGCCTGCTCACAGGTTGCACATCCCAGTGCAACATGAATCGAAACCCTATCTTTTTGCACAATTGTTTGATCCTGAACCCTGGTGATATCACTCAGTATCCCTCCATGTGGGGCCCTCACCGTGTGGGTCTAATTGCTGCCTCTATCAACGTCTCTTACTCTTGCAGCTACTCCAGATCCTGAGCCAACAGAATTTTCCACTCCAGAGAGATGAGGCAGTACAGGCCGGAATGGAGACTGGGATTTTCCAGATCTCTGTGGGCTCAGTGCCATTCTACTTGTGTAACCCTTACAAGTATCAGTCTAATTTCCCATTCTGTCTATTTGTGTGTCTTCTACAGATACTCAGGGAGTTCCTGACTCCGTAGACTTGCAACTGCTGGTTGGGACGATGGTTGGTCAGCCAGAGAGTGACAAAGGTCAGGGAGTTCAGGAGCCTTCAATAAATCCTGCCGCCAGGTAAGATCATTCACAGTGCACAGAGCAGAGAGCAGTGACAGGGCTCCAAACATCAGCTAACAGGACATGACATAGATACAGTGCTGGAGGGGAGCACAGTACAGACATACCTCAGGCTTCAATCACCACCCCTACTTTAAGTTTTATTGTACTGAGACAGCATCGGGAGTTCCCAGTTTTCAATCCAGGCGTGTGCTGTCTTGGTGAGCACCAGGACAACAGAGGGAAAGCAGGCCTCCAAGAGATGGTGGGAATGCTTCCTGGGATCTTTCTGTTCCCTAATCCCTCTCCAACACTGTATCGATGTCTCATCTTTGGACCAGTGTCTTCAATCATTCTAACACCTATAACAGTTCCTATCTCTGTCATGTCCTCTCCTCTC